>NW_012107208.1:940833-971314 GCF_000951045.1 Mandrillus leucophaeus
CTGGCAGGCAGGACTGGGATCGAGGCCCAGAAACCGGAGCAGCGGGCAGCCGGGAGGCCTGGAACGGGGCGAGCGCCATGAGCAACAAATGCGACGTGGTCGTGGTGGGGGGCGGCATCTCAGGTTAGTCGCGGCTGTGCGCTCTCCTTCCTCTTCACGCGCTCGGACAGGTGGCTGCCTGGGGGAGACGCGGGGGGCGGCCGTGGGGCAGGGGCTGACCCTGCAGTCCCCAGACTCTCCATGCACGGGCGGGGCTCTAGTGGGTCCGGAGTGCCGTGCACTGAACCCTCCTTTGGAGGCAATTTTGGGTGCGTTCCTCGGACCCAGAGGCCAGAGGCTGGAAGCCTGTTGCACCTCTGGGGCCAGACTTTGAACTTCTCCCCCAGAAGGCTGCTGGGCCTTCGCTTGCTGGAATTTTCGAAGCCAGGGAAAAGGGGTGGGGAGGTGGCACAAAGGTCAGTCATTTGCTCCAACTTGACCTGGACACTCCGCACCCTCGCTTGGAGCAAGCATGCACCGCATCGTGTTGTTGTCCTGGCATCGGGAAAACGACCTTGAACAGAAGAGGTTGGAGCCTGGCCAATCGATTGCCAAAGACTTTCCAGGCCCTCCTGATTCTTTGAGATTCTGTGATTGTCATGGATCTAACCTGAGGCTGCAGTGCCTTTTTGGCAAATGCCTGTTTTCCTCCTATCCCTCTCCCACCTCCGCTCCACCCCACCCCACTCCTAGCGCGGGGTGGCCAAACGGCAGCTTTGCTCTCTGGTCTAGCCCATATTTGGCAAGGATGGGACAGACACTAACCCCTCAGCCACAGGGGGCTGTGTACATACCAAGGGCACCGAAAAATAGAAGCCAGAAGAAGGGATGGGGGTAGTGGGGGCATACACCCTCTGTGGAGGATCTGGCAGATCCTATGGGATGGGGTCAATGGGAATCAACAATGCTCTCAGTACAGCCTGTTTAATGGCCCCCTGGGCATGCTTTGGCCCACCTCCTAACGCTGCCTAGTACTTGAGCAGTAATTAGGACACCTCCAGACCCGTGGATGTGGTGTCTAAGACTTGCCTTAAGGAATTCTCAAGTAGCCTTCGGGAAGTAGGGGTTGGCCTTGCTCCCTGCCAGGAGGGCAGGGCAGAGTTATTCTGACTCTCCTGTGGCTGGAGAAAAAAACGAAGGCATTGGGTGTTTGGTGCTGACCGTGGTCCCGTCCTCCTGCCTCTGCTCCAGCCTTCCTCCCCTTTGGGTGGGATCTCAGGCTACCATGTCTGTCTAGCAGGCTCAGGTGAGCTCACCCATGCCAGGCCCTGTGCCTGGTGTTGCAGGTACATAGATGTGTAATCACAACATGCTGAGGTTGGCCAAGGCTGTGTGTAAATTCAGTTTTCTTTCAGCATTTTTGACATTTTCTCTCCTAGAGGAACTTGGACTTAACAGCATACCTACTTAGGTGTTTTAGAAAATATTACTAAGTGCCTCTTGATACTGCCTTGCATAGCACCCCATCCTACGGAAGCTGAAGTTTCTCTTTTCAGGCCCCCCAAAGTCATTTTCTTACTAAAGTATGCCTAATGGGTTCAGATTTTTCTATTTTCCCTTCATAATTTGTCCCTTTCTGATTTATACTCCAAGCCTTCAGGTTCAATCACATTACTCATGTTAGACTCATCTGGAAAAGGTAGATAAGGGTTTAGCTATTTTTGCAAGCAGTGGTGAAACCTCTGCGTTCATCCTCCCAAACTCTGATCAAAACAGGGTACTGATGAGTAGATCTGACTTTTCTCAAGAACATTCCACGGAATAGGCATTGTTCTAAGAACCAAGAAAGCAGGCTTCCAAAGCCCAGTCTTACTCAGTTGCTTCATCTGCTACATGGGGATAACACCAATTAGTCACTGCTAGATTACAGGGCAAGTGAAATAATGTGAGTAAAATAGCTTTGCAGAGTCTGAAATATGGCACAAGCTCCTCAAGAGTTTTACCCATTTATTCAGACAATAGGAATTGAGGGAGACTGTGTAGGGGTTTCAAAAATGGATCATATTGTTCTTGCCCCAGAAGACTTGTCAATTCAAGAAGGGAGATGGGATACTCACAATACAAGGTAGAAGGTGGTGCGTGCCTTGGGAGGGGTCCATTCATTGATTCATTGTTCATTCATGCAGTGAACACTTACTTCCTTTTCCACATTTTGTCCCAAAAGGAATGAAAGATGATTTATACAGGGCCATTGTTCCTGGGACCCTCACAAGCTGATGTGGGAGATAGTCAAGAATAATTACTACTCTTTGGCCTATGACAGGTGCTTTAACAGTGCACATACAAAGTTCTAGGGAAGGTGATTGGAGAGAACATCAAACTCTGTCTGAGAAAATCTGAGAAGAACTCACAGAGTTGGTGACATCTGAACTGTGTCTTAAGGGATGAATATGAATTCACCAGGAGACTAGATGAAGAAAGCATTTTTAAACTAAAGAGCAGCTTGTGCAAAACCACAAAACTGTGAAAGAACATGGCAACGTGTAGGAGAACTTAAGAGCTTCATTGTGGAGAGTTGCCAGAGGGATCTGGTGGGAGAGAAAGCTAGAAAAGTCAGTTGGGATGAATTGTGGGGACCCTTGTATGTCAGAAAGGTTTAGATCTTTCTGTGAACAATGAATGGCACTGATGATTTTTTATTCACAGAGTGCCATGCATCAAATGCCGTGTGTCACATCTGGTGGTGATATTAGCAAAAAGGGGATATGAAGAAGAGGGAGAGAAGGTTTTGGGAATAGATAGGACATCTAGAGTTGGAGGTTCTGGGAGAGGACACCCAGGGAGAGAAATCTAGCAGTTGGAACGAAATTGGGGTTACAAATGTGTACGATGGAGGTTTTAGTAGATGAAATGGCCAAAATCGAGAGTGTAGTGTATAGAATGTTCGAGTTCGTAGGTGACCAACCCAATGATTTATGTTTTAAAGTCTCTGGATTTGACTCTGGGTTCTAAACTTTGTTAATTATTAAACTTGTGACATTCTGGCCGTTCCCTGATAATTTTTAAAGCTGTCAGCAAATTTTAATCACTCCCTTTGGGATAAACAGAGACGTACTGGGAGGATAGCTGGTTAATACATAACTTTCTTTCTTGATGTTTTAAAAGTTCCAAGATAGTTGTAGACTAACTTTTTAGAAATGTGCATGGTGTATAAATGAGTATTCACTGAAATCTCTTTTACCCGAGGGGCAGGTCATCTCCAGAGACTTGGCAGAGCAATGACATCTCCCACATGGAACTGGACAGCAGCATGTTGCATCTGTCCCCCATCTCTCAGTTTTAGTGTTTGGGTTGGTGGAGCCATGGAAACTATCTTCTGCAATTCTGGAATAGCTCTCGTTCAATCCCCAAAATAAAAGCTAAAAAAGGCAACTTGAAGCAGAAACAAGAAAGTTTTGGCCAGGCTTGGGAGAGGAGATTTGGTCATTTGAGGGTGGCAGCCACTTGTTTGAGATCCCTGGAAGTGTTGGAACCAGACTTCCAAATTGTAACCAACACCTGGTAGGTGATATTTGTGGCAGGGAGAGCAAGACTGGCTGTAGGCTAGTGGTACCGGCTTTGGCAGGGAATGTCAGAGATGGCTCATAAAGGGTCATGAGTTGAGGTGTGTGGTGGGCCCTGTGGCCCATGTGTTAATGGCAAAGCCTCTTTCTCACCTTTGGTGAAGAAAAATGGAGAACTTCCCTGGGCTCCTGTAACCCACTTGAATGTCCTAAAAAATAATAATTATACGGATGTGCCTGGAAATTTGTATATCCTAGTCAAGGAAAGAATAGACAGAGGTAATACAGCAATATTAAAAGAACGTAGGATTTAACTTGGAGGGCTGAGACGGGAGGATTGCTTGAGCCCAGGAGTTTGAGACCAGCTCTGGCAACATAATGAGACATGGCTCTACACACACACGTGCGCACACACATACACACACACACACACAGCTGGGTAGAGAGGAGTGCACCTGGAGCCCCAGCAACTCTGGAGGCTGAAGTGAGAGGATTGCTTGAGCCCAGGAGTTCGAGGCTGCAGTGAGCTGTGATCATGCCATTATATTCAAGCGTGGGCCACAGACGAAGACTGTCTATAAAAAAAGCCGGGGGTTGGGGGGGCGGGGGGCGTAGAATAGGTTTTAGTGTCAAACAAACTAGTTATGAATCTCATTTCCTATGCTTACGTATATGGAACCTTAAAAGGTATATAACCTCCCCGTATTTCAGCTGCCTCATCTTTAAAATGAGACTCATAATGCCTTCCTGGCCGACTTGTTTCAAGGATTGGAAAGAATGCACATGTAGGACCATAAACAGCGATCACTTCAGCTTTGGCTTATAGGTGCCTTACACTACCTTTTTGGAAATATATCCTTGTTTGTCTTGTAGAGTTTTTCAATCTAAGGGAGCAGAAACAGGCATTTTTATATAATCACTCCTTTTCACCAACCAATAATTTTTCTGGATGTGCAGCATAGATAAGGTGGCAACAGGACGCCATGTATACTTGTAGGCATCAGGAGAGACTTGCCTGGCTTCAGCCTCATCCTGGCTCAGTCCATTCCTTTATCCCCCTACAAGGGGCCTGAGGAACTCAGGCTCACTTTGGGCTGTGAGACCCACTAGGTTCCGCATCAGGAGAAATTCTGGAAGCCTTAGATCTGTACTTCAGCCTCACCTCAACCTGGCTGTTGTTCCAATTCTGATCTGGTCTTCATTAAAGCCACTTGTTTCCTGTCTTAACTACAATAGACGATAAATGCATTCATAACAAATGATATTATTTATTTAATAATATTTAATAATAAATGATAAAAAGGTAGCATATCAAGCATTGTCTACATGCTGTGCAAGGTGTTAGGAGCTTGATTAGAATGACAAAAGCTCTGTGAAGGTTAAGAATGGCAAAGCCTTGTTCTTTCTGCTTGATTCTATCACCCCTGGTACACAGTGATGGGGCCGGTTGGTGGGCTGTGCGAGCAGAGCCAGTTGCCATTAGAGTCACAATTTCTAGGCCCTCACGTGTCCTCAGAAGTCACCAGGGCAGGCTTAAGACTTGGCTTGGCCATTGACAATGGCCACAATTTCCTTCTCTTCTGACTGGGTATTGAGGTCTAGACTCCCTGCCATACATACAGGGGCAGTGCTACGTAGAGCCTAGGGGTTAAGAGCATAGTGTCTACCCTGGTTCCACCACTAACTAGCTGTGCCACCTTGGGCAAAATAGTTAACCTTCCCATGCCTTAGTTTTCTCATTTGGAAATGGGGATAATAATGGCATCTATTTCATAAAGTGGCTGAGAGGATTAAAGGAGAAAATACAAAAAATACAAAAAACTAGCTGGGCGAGGTGGCAGGCGCCTGTAGTCCCGGCTACTCGGGAGGCTGAGGCAGGAGAATGGCGGGAACCCGGGAGGCGGAGCTTGCAGTGAGCTGAGATCCGGCCACTGCACTCTAGCCTGGGCCACAGAGCGAGACTCTGTCTCAAAAAAAAAAAGAAAAAGAAAAAAAGAAGGAGAAAACACATGTAAAGTGCTTGGAATGTGGCTTGGCATTTGGCAGGCACACAATAGATATTGATTATTATTGTTCATCAGGCTGACAAAATGTCCGCTAGCAACTAGTGGTCTGAAGTGCCAGTGCGCCAGCTTCGTCACTGTCAAACTTTGGGTTGAGGAAGTGGTTTGTGGCTGTGCATGTGAATGCACTGACACACACACACGCGCGCGCACGTGCACGCACACTCAGGGAACATTAGCCTGTAACAGGGATTCTGCTTCCAAGCCCTGTTTTCTTGGCTTGTATATGATTTACTAACACAGATGATGTGAGAAAGTCAGCAGCTTAATTTAAACAAAAAGCTTTAACTCTAATTATTTTAAGATATATTTTAAGAGATAAATATGTCAGAAACTATAAACGTAAAACATTCTTATATGAACGGGAAGGAAGATCACACAGCTGTTAAACACAAGGGCACTGGAGGCCTGGGACTTGGGTTCAAATCCCATCTGTTCCCCAAAATGTGGAGCTTTGGCAATAGGGGTGGCAATAGTAACAGTGGTTAGTTTTTTTGTGGAGTTCAATTACGGATGATTTTCATTTTTTTTCCATTTTCTGTAATTTACAGATATTCACAACAAATATGTGTTATTTCTGCAACTCATATTTCCAGAAACACCATACTCTTCTCTCTCTAAAAAAATTCCTCAAAGTGTAAATCACCAAGATGGAATGTGACTGCATCTTTCATTTGTATCAGTGGCCTTTCTTCTTAAAAATATTTGAGGGAATTTTTGTTATTAATAAATGTGGTTATTGTCCAGGCGTGGTGGCTCAAGCCTGTAATCTCAGCACTTTGGGAGGCCAAGGTGGGTGGATCGCTTGAGGTCAGGAGTTCAAGACCAGCCTGAACAACATGGTGAAACCCCGTCTCTACTAAAAATACAAAAACTTAGCCAGGCATGGTGGCGCATGCCTCTAGTCCCTAGCTACTTGGGAGGCTGAGGCAGGAGAATCACTTGGACCCGGGAGGCGGAGGTTACAGTGAGCCAAGATTGTGCCACTGCACGCCAACCTGGGCCACAAAGTGAGACTCTGTCTAAATAAATAAATAAATAAATAAATAAATATGGTTATTAATTCTTCAATTTATCCTCTGCAAAAGATGCCCTGCTAGATATCAAAAGCCCTTTCAAAGAGCTTGTCTCTTCAATTTGTCTTGGTACTTCTTCAGCCAAGTTTCTTCAATTTGTCTTGGTACTTCAAAAGTGGGGGAATGTTCCTGGGCTAACTCCTACAATTCTCAATAAATGTTAACTTTGTTATTTGTACAAGTCACTGGGCAGTATTTAATTGAGAGCACCCTGGAATCATGCAAGATTGAATACCCTTATAGGGTGCAAAAGTGAGCCAAATTGAGGGGCCATGTTCAGGTGTAATATGTGTCTGAAGAATGAGTGTTTTTAGCCCCACAAGAGAATGCTTTGGAAATTTGCTCAGATTAAATATGTACCATTATGCTTTTGCAAGGATCTCATTCGCTGGGCTTAATTTATTAGTAATGTGTCTGCATAAAAGTTGTTATTTCCCCTAAGAGGAGGCCACAATGGTATAAATTTCCTTCCTGATTTTGAATGTTCAAGGAACAAACTTAGAAGACCAAGTTAAAAACTGCTTTGCTTTAATAGAATCATTGGTGACTGAAGATGCAAACATCTTTAGAGTTTTACACACTAGTTAAGGTCGCCTGGTTTTACATCCAAGAAAAAGCACATTTAGGGAGGGAAAAGGGCTGGCTCCAGACCTCACAGCCACTTCTTTTGAATAAAATTACTGTCCTGGAGGATGAGCCCTCAGCCTTAGGAGAAAATGCAAACAGAAGGGCATCCTGATCAAATGATGCCAGGTGGGAGGTTGGAATCACTAATAGTTTGAATGCACTATTTCTACTTTCTGTTTCCATGCTCACAAAATGGAGCCATCTTCAGCCTCCTCCGTTAACTCAGTAAATAAAAATACAGAAAGCCAATTCCCTGTTAGCAATGTTTCCTAAGTCAGCATACATTTATTTACTGAAGGAAGGTATAGAAAAAGAGTAAGGCTAAGTCCCCAGCCTCAGTAAACTTAAAATGCAGATGGAGACACAAGACTAGCACATACACGCAATAAGGAACAATTAAAATAATGCGTAATTGAATTCTGAACTGTGGGACCCAAGGACTAAGTTAGAAGAATCATTAAAGACCCCAGGAGTTGGAGAAAGTCTCATTAAGGGAGTAGAATTTAATAGGTTCTGAAGAACAGTCCAGGTTTGGGAAGGTAGAGAAGAGAGAGGCTTTAAAGATGGGAGGAATCATTTAAATCATAGGGCCAGAGACTTCAGTTATCAGGTGATATTTATATTTACAGGACAGTAGAAAGTTCAGCTTGTCTAGAATAAAAGGATGGGGAGACATGGGAAAGAAAGTTAGTAGGAGTGGGGCAGGATCCAAAAATGAGTGATTGAAAAAGCGAAAAGTTAGGTTTTTCCCGCTGTGGGAAACAGGAAGGCACTGACAGTTTATGCTATAAAAATAGGGTGGACGGTTGTGTGCCTGACAACCAGGGAAGCCAAGACATGGATAGAAATTCAGGAAGAGGTTGAGAGGTGATCAGCTGATTATAATGTATTGGGTTATTCTGAATGCCCAAGGGAAGTTTCAAGAGAAATGGGGATAGAAAGAAGGCAAGAATGAGTAGAAGGAGGTCTCCAAAGATGCACTTTGCTTTCTTCACTGTCTTGCTGGCAGCCTATCCAGAAAAGAAGTATCACAAACAATAATTAGTGGTAATTTAATGAAGTTGTAGGCACTCCATAAAACATTCACCACTGTTACTATTGCCACCTATATTTTCTTTATGCAAACTTCCCTCCAAAGTTTTATCATTGGGATTGAAGGACATGACAGTATTTACATTTTTTCTTCTTTAAAAAACTAAAAACAGAGATTTTCTTCCTAAGGGCTATGGCCCAGTTTACTAAATGATAAAACGTGTATCTCTGGCAATCTCAAACACAAAGTGAGTAGTTCATCTTATTTGTTATATAAAAACTGTCAGCCGGGCGCGGTGGCTCACACCTGTAATCCCAGCACTTTGGGAGGCCCAGGCGGGTGAATCACGAGGTCAGGAGATAGAGACCATCATGGCCAACGTGATGAAACCCCGTCTCTACTAAAAATACAAAAATTAGCTGGGCATGGTAGCGTGCACCTGTAGTCCCAGCTACTTGGGAGGCTGAGGCAGGAGAATCACTTGAACCCGGGAGGTGAAGGTTTCAGTGAGCCGAGATGGCGCCACTGCACTCCAGCCTGGTGACAAAGCAAGACTCCACACAAAAATAAACAACCAAACAAAAATGAGAAAACCTGTCCTTTAAATGTTTTGTTTTGTGAGAGGGGGCACCACCAGCAAACATCTTCAGGTAGGTCTGACCTTTCAAATGTTAGTCATCTTACCATAGTCTCCATTTAATGGCATCTTAAATGTCATATACTATCTAATTTCCACTTTATGTCTGAAATTTGAGCTCTTGATCTTATGTTAGGCATCTCTTAGCTAGGCCATTTTCAATTCTATTCTCCTCTTCATCAACATTTATCAGAAGTACACAATGATGAAGGTGTCCTACTGAATCCTTAGTTTTATTTGCTCTCCTTCTAGCCTAAATAATCCTCTCTTTTGCTTAACCTCTCCAACATTTTTAATGATTCTTTTAATTGAATTTGGAATCCTTACTTCATATTTTGAAGTTGGGGCTACTTTTTATTCCTGTGATCCCACTTGTGTGTGTGTATTAAATTGTGTATTGATATTACGTCTTTAAATTATATCTCACTTCTTTGGGTTATTTTCCAGTTTTCTACATTAAAGAAACAAGCTCATTGGAAGAGCTTTTGTTATCCAGCAAAGCATCTTTTTTTAAGAAGGATAAAGTGAAGAATTAGTAACCAAATTAGTTAATAACCAAAATTACTTCAAACATTTTGTAAGAAGAAAGGCCACTGATAGAAATGAAAGAAGCAATCACATTCCATCTTGATGATCTACAGTTTGAGGAAATTTTTTAGAGAGGTGCGAGTATCATTTTTAATAACATGAATGCAGAAATAATACAAGTTTATTCTGAAGATCTGCAAATTATAGAAAATGGCAAAAAGAAAATGAAAATCTTCCATAATTGAACTCCATAAAATATTTACCACTGTTACTATTGCCACCTATATTTTCTGTATGCAAACTTTATGTTGTATTTACTGTACTTACTTGTATCCCCTTTAAAAATAAATACCAACATATTATGTTTACCTATGTTTTAAATGTTTTTTCATAATTTTATAACATTAGTTCATATGATTGTATTACAACTTGTTGAAATCAATCTCCTATTGCTGAACATTTGTGTTTTTTTCAAACTTTCTGCTATTTTCAACAAAGCTGTTATGAACCTAAATTGTTGCACATAATTCTGATTTTTTCTTTAGGAAATTTCCAGAGACAAATGTTAGAAACCTTTTTAAGGCATTTAATAATTATAGCAAAATTGTCACCCCAAGAAAGTTTTACCAATTTACCGTCTGATGGAATTGTAATAATGGAGTTCTTAGCCATTTCAATAGGAAACCAACATTTCCTCCCCACCCAACCGTTCCCCAGATGGTACAGAGATAATCAAGATTCTTTACCAGTTTGCAGTTATAATTTAATGAAGTTGTAGACACTAGAAATTAAAAATATCTTCAGTTTTGTAACATTTTAGAACATTTTAGTGGTGGCAAGTAAATTTTGCTCTCTGTAACATGCAGGAAAGCTGTTTTTTTTTGTTTTTTTTTTTTTTTTGGTTTTTGTTTTTTTTTTGCAATTACTACCTTATGCCTACCATTATCTACTGGGAACATATACTTTTATAGTACTTTTAAATTTATTGGTTACCATCTAGCCTGTGCTTCCAAAAGTTTACCGTCATTAATTAGATAACTGTTGTGTTTCCATGCAGAAAAGAAAAGAAAATCGATAGCTGTGTAACAAACCATTTTCTATGATTAATTATTTTTACCCATCTAGATAAAACATGAATATAGCCTTTGTTCACAGTCTATTGTAACAGCTGATCAAACAGCTGTTTCATGTTGTACATTTTAATTTCCTCTGTATTTTGCATTCAAATCCTGTGATAGAGTTTAGTTTGTTTAGGAGACCCATAAGATAGAGTCGACTGTTTCAGAATAGCCCTTTTATTCTGTGCCAGTTAGTCGAAATCAAACAGACCTTGTTAAGCACCGATGATAAATACACATAAAGGCGTGCACTAAAAGAGTAGTCCTCGTTCCATCAAATGTATTTCCCTATGTCTTGTTCTGCAGGGGAGAAAAAGAAATTTGTTCACTCGTTGATTCATTCAGTCATTCAATAAACGCTTATCGAGTGCCCTATTTACCAAACATTGGGCGAGGTGTGGGAATACACAGACGGGTAATACATGTGCCCATCATTCAGGGGTACACCAAGCAGAAGGAGGCAGATATGTAGAGGTGAATGTTCGGAGGGGTGATGGGTGCTGAGAAAGACATGCTTATCTGGATCAGATGAGACAGAGAAAAGGAGGATAGCAACTTCACCTCAAGGTCCTCAGAGGCCCTGAAGGAGGATTTGGCAATGGAATTTACTGGATAGATAACCAGCAAATTCACATGTTCTTCTTTGAAATACAGCTTTAAGTAGTTGGAACTTAAATCTATATTCTAATATACATAGAGTGTTGAAATTTCACTTTCACTCATTGTATAGTGGATGCTATAGTAGGCTGTCCCACTACCTTCAGGACCTGCTGAGAGTGTTGGCTGCTGCTGGCTCACAGCCAAGTCCCTCTCTGAAAGTCACCCTTGACTGAAGGGAGCTGACTCACCCAGGCCTTTGTACCCTCTTGCTTCAATGCAGGACAACTCTGAAGGGCCACATTAGCCTGAGAGCTCACTGTAGGACTGATTGATTTCTCTGTTGTGATTGCATCTCTCAGTTCAACTCCTTCCTCTGCCCAATCCTGCTTCCTTTCTTTCTATGTGTTGAACCCTGATAAAGCTTCTATGTGCAAACCCATCCCAGCTGCTGCTTACCAGGGGATCCTAAGCTAGACAGAGGATGACTGAACAGCATTTTTGCTTAGCATGTCACAAGATGTTCTAATCATGAAGCTTCAGCCAGTTGAAGGGAGAAGCAATTAAAAGGCATGACCTTTCCCATGTCCTTTTCTTTTCTTTTCTTTTCTTTTCTTTTCTTTTCTTTTCTTTTCTTTTCTTTTCTTTTCTTTTCTTTTCTTTTGAGACAGAGTCTCACTCTGTTGCCCAGGTTGGAGTGCAATGGCACTCTTGGCTCATTGCAAGCTCCACCTCCCAGTTTCACGCCATTCTCCTGCCTCAGTCTCCCGAGTAGCTGGGACTGCAGGTACCCACCACCATGGCTGGCTAATTTTTGGTATTTTTAGTAGAGACGGAGTTTCACCATGTTAGCCGGAATGGTCTCGATCACCTGACCTCGTGATCCACCTGCCTTGGCCTCCCAAAGTGCTGGGATTAAAGGCGTGAGCCACGGCCCATGTTCTTTAATGGCCTCCATCAAGGATGCAAGAGGCCAGTAGGGCCTGGGGAAGGTGCTTAGCCTCATCAGTTCTGGATAATCACTCTTTGGTGCCCTGAGAGCTCCCAAAGTAAGGGTGAAAGGTAGAGGTTGATCACTAAGCCGGCCCAAACACTCTCTGGGGAATCCCATTCTTCTCTGACCACTTTGTGTGCTGATTCAGAGCTGAAATTTAGAGCCTCTGCTCTGGAAGTGCTCGAAATATGGATTCCTTCCTTTATTGGAGAAATCCATGGCAGTACAACCAAGAGAGAAATTATGAAACAGCCCTAATCTGTGAGGACTGGATACAGAAGGTTGGACGCTGTCCATCTCTTCCAAGCCACCACTTTGGATCCAGCTCAGATTCTGGGTTCTTAGAAAAATAGTACTGTTGGCACATACCTCTATTCTTTCCCTTATCCTGTGACCATTTCATGCAGCTTCCTGTAGGATTTCTCACAGGGTGTCGAAAATGCTGAAAGTGATTATGAAAAAAATGGACAATGGAGTTCTTGATGGATAAGGGAGAAAGGGAGGTTGTGAGGGAGCAAGCTGGTTCATAGATTCAAATGGAGATGTTAATAGATTGGAGGTCTTTGTGTCATTAAAGAACATTTATATTAGAGCAGTTTGAGCAAGTGAACTAGAAAGATAGGAAATCACGATTGTGAGGGGGTGTTCTATAGGGTTTTGACCTTTTGATTTGAAATAACCATTGTTTAAATGAGTTGCAACATTTTGAATCAGCATGTCCAGGGATTTAATTTTCTATGTGATTCAAAAAATGATGTAAGAGTCAGAAAAATTATTTCCTTTCATTTTATTTTATATTTACTAATCTGCTATTGTTTTTACAACAGGGCGGAAGAGACAACTATCCATTTAATCTAAGTTTAGAGATTGACAGAAAAGTCCCTCTCTTTTATTGAGAAAGACAGGAATCATACACTTTGGGGTCCTAAAGATTCTAAGTAGGTCTCTGTTAAAATTGGATGCAGGCCACTGGGGAAGCTAACCCCTCAACTGCTTATTTGCTATGTGAGTGATGTACAGCAGCGTGGGGAGGGGAACCAAAGCAAGGTGCTCAGACTACGGCAGCGCAAAGCGGCTGGGAGACAAAGGCAGGCTTTATCTCCCAGCTCATTTTCTTGAAGATGATTAGAAAAGCATAGAAAAAGTCAGAGGCTGTACAAAATTTAGCATTATTTAAAGTCTAGTGGGAACAGCACTTTGTTCTTTTCCAAAACAAATTATAATAGAGGGAGAGAGATCTTGTCCTTCCCATACCCCATCAAACTACACTTTATGCAGCTACACCATTAGTGTTATGACACCGTTAGCACTTTGAGAATCCTGTTCTCTGACTGAAAAAGAAAAAGCACATTGTTTATGGAAGGGTCTGTAAAAGGAAATTGCGGGCTAGTCTTCAATCCTGTGATTCAGCCTCTTGTATTTACTATCTACCCGAAATCTTTGCTGGCAACGTGCCATTCTATCCCCGTCTGCTACGAGGCTATCATTTAGAAAACATTAACTGAATGCCTCCTGTATGCTAAGTGCTAGGAATGAATAATCAGGTTCCAGTTCAACACATTCACACACACACACACACACACACACACACAAGAATTGATGTGAAATTACATTTTCTCTGCTTATTTATTTTTGGCGCATGCACAAAAATGTACTTTTTAAATGAAAGAAGCCTCTCGGTGCCTTGAAAGAGCTTTGCCTTTGGACAAAGTTAGAATGGATACCAAGATCACTTTGGCTTTGCTTTCCAAGTCTCTGTCCTCTGCTAGCTTTTTAAGTTTTACTCATAGGTGGTATGATATTTCTGGCCTTATAAGGGGTATAAGTAGAATATCATACGTGCCTTTTATGTTATCAGAAATTGGGCCGCACACAGGAACGGTCAGTGTCTGAAAGGAAATCACATGGTCCTAGTTGATAAAAGGCAGAACATCCAAAATATACCACCTGTGCCCTGCTTCTCTCCCCTTGTTCCTTTCTCTCTGATTTCATAGAGAATGTGTCCAAGGGGGAAATGAGTTTTCTGTAGATAAATCAGTCGGCCAGTCCACAGTATTGAGCTTCCAGTGGACAGGTCTGTGAAATGGGGAAAAATACAAAGAGGTTGAGATGACAGTAAGTAGGAAAGGTAAAAGCATTTTGCATGTAGAAGAAAAATCATTTGGGGCGTGCACGTGCTTTATTTCTGGGTTTTAGTTTGTGATCAGAAAACTAGCAGAAGCTGATGAAAATGGGAAAACATTTCTTTTCTCCTATTGTGTTCTTTTAAAAATATATTTCGCCAAACAGATATTTTTTTTAAATCTGGCTTCCTTCCCCCTAGATAAAATCCTTTGGAAGGAGTCTGTAGGTTTAAAGGTTGCTTGAGAATACATTTAAAATTAATCTTTAAAATTAAAGGGATTAGTGAATTTTAAAATTCCATTGAATATATATTTTGTGTAAAGATGTTTGAATACTTTTTCTTAGAAAAAAAAGGATTTTTAAAAAGAAGCATTAGCACTTATAATTTAAACCAGCTTTTAAATGATGCATCCTATGTATAAATTTTAGCATCATTTTTCAATATTTTAAAAATGCAATGAAGGCCTCCATGACAGGTGAAAAATGATATCTGCAAGTAGTTTTTAAAGTGGGAGCTTATTCAATTTTGTAGTTACAGCTGTATGTGAAGAACAAACAAAATACATGTGCAAAATATAATAACAGCAATATCTGCCTGGTATTTCTAAAGGACTTTGGTTACATATAATTCTTGTACACATGATAAGGAAAGGAGTGCTAATTTTTTCCTCAACAAATACAGCCTTCCTAAAAGGTGGTCTGTGCAGTATATTGGTTTGTATAATTCATATATTAAGTGAAAGGAAAGAAAGAGATGAGTGGAAACACTTAGCTCATACTGTTGTCTAGTTGAATATTGTTTTTTCCATCTTTGACACTTGAGTTTTGTAGTACAGTGCAGTATGGGGTGTTTAGAGCCTATAAACTGTTATTTAACTAATACTGTTTTCTAAAATACTTTCCATGATCTAAGAAAAGAATTTCTAGTTTCTTGGGCTATGTATTAACTGGGCGTTCTAAAACGTCACTTCTCCTCATCACTTCCATGGTAGCACAATTTCCTGCTTCCCTCCTAAATCACTAGTGCTCCACCAGTCTCCTTTGCCAGCTCCCTTCCTTTGCCTGCTTCTACTTCTTTGGCCACTAATGTTTCCGGTTTCAGGAAGTGAAACCATATTCTGGCCAGGTTTCAAGCCAAGAGTCTTGACATTTGTAGCAGACATTGCAGGGATCTCACCAAATCTCCTTGGCACTTATTTTCATACACATGAACTTAAGGCCTCTGTCTGATGCTAGTTTCTGCCCGCAGGCTTTCTCTGGCCACTGGAACTCCTCTTGGCTCAAACCCAGGCAGGCGAGCAGTGGGAGTGGGGCTAATGTTTCCCCAAAAGCAGCCATCAGTCTATGACTAACATGATTTGATGGATGAGCAACTCATCTTCCTCATCTCTTAGGATAGCTAAAGTGTGTTCCACACTGTCTCCCGGATTTCCCCACAGTTGCCCACAGTGGTAACCACTTAACTGTCTCCATGCCCCTCCATTTTGTTTTTCTATTATGATAAAATATACCTAACATACAATTTACCGTATTAACTGTTTTTAGGTTAGAGTTTAGTGGCATTAAGTACATTCACATTGTTGTACAACTATCACCACCATCCATCTCCAGAACCATTGCATCTTCTCAAACAGAAACTCTGTACGCATTAAGCAATAACTCCCCATTCCCTTCTTCCCCAGCCTCTGGCAACCATCATTCTACTTTCTATCTCTATGCATTTGACTGCTCTCATACAGAATGTGTCCTTTTGTGTCCGGCTTATTTCACTTAGCATAACATCCTCAAGGTTCATCCTTCTAGTTCATTCTTACAGTAAAGGAATTACAAACTTGTGAATGGGAAAAAAACAGATTGGATATTTTTTAGTCACAAAACATATTTATTTTCAGAAGTGATGCAAACATAGTTGCATCACTTAGCTTTGTTCAAAGACAAAGCTAAATATTTGTCGACTTTCACCTCATTCCTGCCCTCCTGAGGTGACCCGTGTTAACAGCCTGGTGTATTTCTTTCACACATTTCTCCTGGAAGGGCAATTTTTCTAAAATGTAAATCTCATGAGGTTTACTCTTCTGCTTCAGATCTTTCCATGGACCCCATTACCCCCAGGATAAAGTCTGAAATGATGGCTATGGCCCAGAAACACTGAAGACCTGAACTCGACATACTTCGGATGCCTTTTTTCCTGTGACTCTTCCTAGGGCTCTGTAGCTACCCTGATCCACTTTGAAGTTCTTGAATAATCTGCAACCTCTGGCCTTTGTACCTGCTTCTCTCACGTGTAGTCTTCCTAGTACCCTTGACTTAGGTAACTTTTGATCATTCTTCCAAATATATTCCAAAATTCACTTTTAGTGGTCCTTCCTCGTCTGACAGACCTGTGTGAATTACATTAGAGCCTGCAGCCAGAAAAAAAAAAAAAAAAAAAAAAGCTTTTGGGCAAAGAGTCACTCGCTGTAGTTCAAGTAAACAATGGTTGTTAGTAGAAGTGAATGAGGAAGGAATATGGGTGCAACATCGACAATACCTGCTACAACATTTTTCATGAAAACCTCTGAATCACTTGAAAGAGCAATGATAATAATAATCAATCTTATTGGTTCTAAAATTTTATCTTCATAAGATTTTTAAATAATAGCTTTGTTGAGATATTATTCACATACAATTCACCCATTTCAAATGTACAATTCAGTGGGTTCTCATAGAATCACAGGGTCTTATGATCATCACTCCAATGTAATTTTTGAACATTTTGTCCCCCTAAAAAATTTTGTAATTTTTGAACATTTTGTCCACATCCCTTAGCAGTCATTTCTCATTCCCCATCACCACCGCCAATCCCTCAGCTCCTTACAACCATTAATGTACTTTCTGTCTCTAGATATATGCCAATTATGAACATTTTATACAAATGGAATCAAACACTGTGTGACCTTCTGTGTCTGGCTTCTTTCATTTAGCATCATGTCTTCAGGGTTCATCCACGTTGTAGCATGGATCAATATTTCATTCCCTTTTAAGGCCAAATAATGTTCTATAATATGGGTATACCATAATTTATTTATCTTTTAATTAGTTGATGGACATTTGGGTTCTTTCCAATTTTTGGTTATTATGAATGGTGCTGCTATGAACATTCTTGTACAAGTTTCTGTGTGGAGATATTTTTATTTCTCTTTGGTATATACCCAGGAGCGAAACTGCTAGATCATACGGTAACTCTTTGTTTAACCTTTTGAGGATCACCCTCTTAAGATTTTAAAGTATGATCTGCAGTGATTTACTGAATGTCACATAGTGCAGGTACACCTACAAAGTTATCATTTTGTGCTGCCTCCTGGATCGAGGGTAGAGATGCCAGGCTTACTGGGTTGCCTGTGCCTCTCATATGCTTTTCTGAGATGGTTGGTTCTGGGAGAGATCCTTTGGGAAAAACTCTTAGCCTGTTCAGCTTCTTTAGGTAAGACGCTGTCCTGAGGCTGACCCAGTTCTGGCTAGTTCTGACCCAGTTCCAAACGTTAAGTAGAGCATCCATGTACCATGCCAAACCATATCATTCCCATCCTTTGAAAGCTGACTCTGGGCCATCTTGAGTGTTGAAATCAAACCTAAACCTCCTCTATGTAGTTAAGCCCAAAGCCCAAATAAGATGTCATATTGGCAGGAATAAATCCACTCATCAAAGTTTATCCATCTATGGTTTGACGTGATTGTTTCCTGGATTGTAGGTTTTCCTGGAAAATAATTTGAAACAAGGTAAGCATCCAGGAATGAAATGCAAACTGAATGGAAATTAAGACACATTCTAGTTTACCATTCATAAATGGCACAAGACCAATGAAGCTAAAACATTTATCACTAAGAAAATGATTATCCTAAGCAATTATCCTAAACAGTAAGCATTTGGTAAGTTATATATATATATATATATGTGTGTGTTTACAGATAATGTATGTATATACTGTATATAAATTTATGTTTATAAAATAAACAAAATGTTTCACATGAAAACTCCAACTAAAGAAAATACATATATATTTAATGTATGCATGTATGAAATGTGTTTACCTACATGAATATATTTGTATATGCATATATTTCGACATTATGTTTAACATGTAGTAAATATTTTCCTTAGCCTAGAGTTACAGATACTGATGCCAAGTTCAGTTCCTTAATTGATGAACAATAATTATGTTGTATTCATCAGTTTAAAAAGCATAATATAAACAATGTTATTAAATTCCAAGATTTACACTGTAATCTGATAGAGATGTATTAGTGGTGTTAAAACAGGTTAAAACAGCAATTAAAAGAAATAGCTCCCTAGCTTTGAAAAAATAATGTGCATCTTTCTCTACATCTCCCAATCTGATCATTAGCTTGTAATTGAAGTAAATTTCATAACGTACCAAGTAGTTGACCTTTGGGACAACATTTCTATCAATTTACTTGTATCGGTTATTTTTCTGAAATAGAGCGGGTTAGTAGCAATATAAAGGAAGGTGGACTGTGATTTATAGAGAAGTTTGCAATTATGTGACTAAGTGCTTAATTTAGGGATCTCAAAAGTATAAGTTTATAAAGAAAATTGATCATTTGTGAAGATAATTCAGGAAATAGTTCAGTAAATGAAATTGCCCCTGTGGTATCATGACTAAATAGGGGTTTTTTCAACTAATTCTGGGTGAATTATTTTTATAAATTTACTTTAAAGATCTACCATTTAAAGACAACTACTCTTAACTTTAGGTATGTATTTTTTCCAGCCTCTTAAAAATATATACATTTGTTTTGGCTATGTGTGTGTACACATGTGTACCAACCACACATTTATATTTGCAGTCATAGTATAGACACGATTTTGTATCTTTTCAAAGATACAAAGATGTATGATTTTCTAACATAAGCATTTTCCATATTATTACAGTCTTTAAGAACATAATTTAAGTAACATCAAATAAGGCATACCATAGCTTACTTAACTAATACCAGACTATTGGACGTTATGTATTGTGTGTGTGTTGTTATTATAAATGACAGTGCACTAGATATATTCAGAAATAATTACTTATTCCCATATTTGGTATTATTTCCTTAAGATTGACTCATAAGGTAACAATTCCTGATTTTAAAATACGTACAGTTTAATGTCTTTGACAGATACTGCCAAATTGTTTTTCTCAAGTACTTTACCAGTTACTCTTCCAGCCAACGTTGTTTCGTCACACTGTTGGGATCACTTAATAGCATCCTTTGCTTTATCAATCTTTTCCAAATTGAGAGTGAATGTGGTATTCTAACTTGGGAGGTGAAAAATGGTTATTTTTCATTTTTAATTGCTGGCAAAGTCAAGTATTTTTTTGTGTGTCTCTTATTTAATTATATTTTCTGGAGAGGTTATTTTTATTTCATTTTTTTGACTTGTGGTTAGAATATGGGGTGGAATCCATTCTTCTTCCTGAATGAACCAGTGTTTGTTTATGTTTATGTTTCTGAACTGGGTAGGTAACTCACAAAAGAAATGTTTTAGCCAAGCCGTTGAGTTGCTTTCTCTGACTTTAAGAGCCTTTATGCCCTTCCGGTGCATGTATTCAGTGAGTGTCCCAACTACTTCCAGTGTACAGATTTCACACCCAGGTGTATGGCCAATAGCCACAGGGTGAGTCCTGATACTGCAATTAAAGTGGCCTAATCCAATAAGTAGACTTCCTTTAACATATTTTCTGTATGGTATTAGTGTATGTAAAATTCGTGCTGTGATCCTACTGCTTTCACAAACCTTTAGTGAAACTCAGTGGATTCAAAACTCACTTTTCCTAAGATGACTCCCAAATCTCTGTATTTTCAGCTGAGTTAACAAATGTGAAAAGAAATATTTATTGGCTTTGAATTTGGGTCAGTTAAGAGAGACCAGGAATTGGGGAAGCATGAGATAACAGATGGACATAGTAAGACATAGCACTAAGAATACACATGGAGAACCCCACAAATACAATACAGGGTAAAGGAAATAAAGACTCATAAAATCAAACATAAATCCAGAGGGACAAAGAAGCACAGAAGAACATAACATCACTGCATAATATTCTGGATTTAGAATTTTGTCACTAAAGACATAGAAAATGTAATTTTGCAACTGTGGGTGTAAGGGGTGACATTGCCATTTTGAGTTGACAAAGGATTTACTTGTTTGTTCAAGAGGAATTTGTAAGGAAGCACAGGTTTCTCAGGTCTGGATTATACCTCCCTTCAGCATGATGGAACTGACCATTCCTGTTACAAGAGGCTTTACCTTTCAACTTGGGTTGCTGACTCATTTGACAATTTTGGACTATGCCCAAAGCTTGAGAATACAGAGAGTTTGTTCAAAGTACTTAAAAATAGACACACACACACACACACACACACACACACACACACACACACACGTTTCAGCTGGAGCATAATGCTAAAATACATTTAAAATGTAAGACATTTTCTGTAAGTAGCTAGTACAGCATTGAACAGGTATCTTTCTTTTCAATAATCTAACAGTGCAGGCCTAGAATTTAAATACCCCAGAGGAAATAATAATTAACAAAGCCCTTAAAATAACTCTTTAGAATTTCAGGCACTTACATGACATTCAGCAAGGGAAGCATTTTAGTTTTCCAACAAGTGCCCAAAATGGTGTTACTGGTGAAAAGAAACTAGAGACTTTAGACATGAGGCAGATAAGTGATGGAGCTGACATTATGCTATTGATATTTGGGGGTCTCTTTTTGAATCCTTGTCCGGGTGGAAAACGACCCTTCTGCTCTGGTACTTTACATTTTTTCCCTGACAAAATTTTGTATTAAATTTGTAGTTAAAGAAACATTTGGAACAGAAAACTTAGGACTAAAAATTTTAGAGGACACCTGTGATCAAACGGTCACCTTGACATTAAAATACGTTTTTGATATGTCAGATTTTGAGTAGAAATGCATTCTGGTGGACCCACTAGAGTAAGTTCTTTGCAAAATGAATTGCTCTTCATCCTTCTGAGGTGAATTAATTGACTTGTCTGAATTCTTTCCTGCCAGCAACAAATATTTGTTGAGGATGGCTACATGCCAGATATTCTCCCGGGTGCTAGGGATAAAGCAGGAAATAACACACGCAAGATCTTTGCTTTCACAGAGCTTATTGTCTAGTTGGTGGGGGAGGGGGGCAGTCACATAATAAATTACCAAAAGGACCAACCAAATAAATACTTAGCTGCCTACAAAGTACTGCTAGTGATAAGTTAATCGATGAAAAGTAAAATAGGATGCAGTAATGGGGCAGAGTCAGGGAATGCCTCTTCCTTAGAGAGAACATTCAAACTAAGATCTGTGATCCTGAATATGTACCTGTCAGGGAGGTGAGCATTACAGGATGTGGAAACAGTTACTACAAATCCCCTAAGGCGGGAACAACCTTCCATTTTCAAGGAACAGAAAGAAAAACAATGTGGCTGTAGTAGAATGAGCAAGGGGTGGTAGGAAAGACAACTAAGCAAGGGTGAGGTCATATAGGGGCCCTGTAAGTTAAGTTACAGGGTGAGACTCCTGTTTGAAATGGAAGTCCTTAGAAGGTTTGAAATACAGAAGTGTCATCAGTTGAATTTTGTTTTGAAAGATACCCTGAGATGTGTAATTTAAAATCTTAGAAAGGCAAGAGTTGAAGGAGTTGCAGGCTTTTGCAATAGTCCCAAAGAGAGACGATATTGTCTTAGACCAAGGTGGTATTAGTAAGAGTGCTGAGAAATGGTTGTATTCAGGTGACGTTGACTTGCTGATGTATTGATTGGAGGCCAGAGTGGTCAGGAAGAAAAAGAAACAAGGACAATTCCTGAATTTTGGCCTGAACAACTGGGTGAATTGTGTTAACATTATTGAGATGGAAATGACTAGAAAGGAACTGATTTGGGAGAGAAAACTTAAAAGCTCTGTTTGGGACATGTTATATTTGACATGTTTATTACATAAAGAAAGGCACAATTAAGTAGGCAATTTACATGTCAAGTCTGAAGCTTCAAGGCTACGGAATTGGTTGAGATCACCTGTGAATGATTGAAGAAGGAAGAGGCTCAAAAATGGAGTCCTGGGACTCTCCAATGTTTAGAGGTTGGGAAGAGAAGAATCCAGCAAAGGCATTTAAGAAGGAGCAATGAGTTAGAGAAGAAACCCATGGAAGCCTGTGGCTCAGAAACAAAGGGAAGACAGTGAGTCAAGAAGGAAGGCATGACCAAATACTGCTAAGAGAACAAGTCGTTTAAGGGCAAAGGTGTGCCCACCAGATTTAGCAATATGAAAATCACTGACATCTTTGCCAAGAGCAGTCTCAGTGAAATAGTACAGATGAAAGTCTGACTGCAGTGAGTTGGGGAAATAGAGATGGGGAAATAGACGCATTGTGTATAGATTATTCTTTGAAGAAGTGCTGTGAAGGGATTCAAAGGGAAAGGGAGGTATTTGACCACATATTTTTTGAAGATGGAAGATACCAGAATATGCTCATGTGCTCATAGTAATGATCCAGGACAGAAGAAGAAATTGATGATGCAGGAGAGAAAATATATGATTAGCGGATCGAAGCCCTGATGGGGATGGGATCTAAAAACTGTGGAGAGGATTGGCTTCCTTAAAGAAAGAACACTTCATTTAAGTCATAGGAGGTAAAGTTTCACATACAGGCACAGGTGAAGGTGTGTGTATAGGTGGGTTGACTATGAAAAGATGAACAAGTTCTTTCATTTTCTCCATAAAAATGAGGCATCATCATCAGCTGAAGAGGGATGGAGGTGGGATGGTGTCATGTAGGAAGTTTAAGAAGAAAAGATATAAAGCAGCCATTTTGTACAGTGGAAAATTAAAAACTATTGTTCAAAAATATGATTCATTTAATGGTAGGAAGGCATCTGTCAAATACAGTGGCCTTAATTTCAGAAAAGAGATGTTAAAGTATTCTTTCTGATGATGATTAAGCAAAAGATACTGCTCAGATTGCTCCAGGTTTATAATAAAAATGTTATCGACAGAAAAAATTGCTTTACGTCTTCTCTGCTATGGTTGATGGACATTCATCCAATCCATGACACAAATTATCCATTTGTTTTGCTCTAGGTTAAAAAGAGAGTGGTTTTAGACTCAGTAATTTTGTGTGTGTGTGTGTGTGTGTGTGTGTGTGTGTGTGTGATGCATAGTTTGAAGGAATATTGAAAGCTAGATGGTTATACCAATATTGTAAGACTTGATCTATAGATAAATCATCTATATTGGATCCAAGGATGATGAGAGATGCTGTAAAAAGTTCCAAGTTGTCAATAATCATTTGTAGGCAGATAAATGTGCAGGAAAAAGTAGAGGAATCATTAATTTCCAGGCCCAGCCTGCTCATCACCAGACAGCAGCAGCAAGTCCAATATATGCAAGTAATTCTACACATATAATCTTAGTATCAACTTTGTCTGGAAGGTATTGTCCCCATTTTATACATTGGAATTAGGAGAAGAAATTACTTGCCCAAGATTCCACAGTGCCTCAGAGACAGAATGGTGTTAGAACCTAAGTCTTCCAATTTCAAACCAAATACTTTCTAAGATGTTGGACTCATTCATTAATTGAACAAATATTTGTTGGGTATTTGCCATGTTACAGGCACTGTGCTGAGTTCCTTGTGTATGTTACCTCATTTTTTTCACAGTTACTTTACGAGATAGGAGTAAACATTTTTACTTTTTTACAGATCAGGAATTTGAGATTTAAAGAAGGAACAAGTTTTATCACTCAGTCCGTGGCAGACCCAGAATATGAAAGATGCCTAATTTTTGCACAGATGTTAAAATTTCTTTTTCAAAGTCGTATGAAGCCAATTTAACATAAGGAATTAATTAAAACAATTCGATTGGCAAGAGTTGGGACCTACCACTCAGCATGATATCTCGATATTCTGACTAAAACACCTGGATTTGTTTTTGATTTGGGGCGACTGAGCAGATGTCCTAAAGTGAATGGGGAAAGTAGATCTCAGCCACAGGCCCCCCTGTAATAATTTGCCCAACCAGCAATAGATATTTTGTTTTTCTCTAAATCTTTGCACTACTGGTAATTTCTGTATGCCAGGTCTTCTTCTGATGCTTGACCCTGACAACTGCATTCAGGGCGTCTCGCTGAGATCTAGAATGATTCTTTTTTTAAGTATAAATTATGTCGAAGGGGTTGAATCTAATAAAGGTATAAGTAATTTCATCTGCGTTCCATTTGAGGCCTTGTCTTCACAAACATTGCCAGCTTGTTTTGGCTTTTGTTAAATCGTTTCATCAAACCACGAGCTGGGTTTTGGCCAGACACGGAAAGGTTTCAACCTATCTCCAATCTGTTGGTATGAAATAACAGGAAAAGCCTCTTTCCAAAAATAATTTGAGTGAAAAGTTAAAAATTATAGAGCTCCCCAAAAGATTCTTGTGGATTTAGATGCAAACTCTACCTCAGTCTGCCTTCTCCTAGCCAGCCATGGTATCCTCCTTCTTATTATGGGTGGTCCAATAAGGGATAAAGTATTTACTGCTGTGGAAAATCCACACTAGGGAGTCCTAACACACCCTGGGGCCTGATTAGGGCAAATTCTCTAGAAGAGGTGACACTTGAACTGGTTTTGGGGGACGAGGTGGAATTGCATGAAATCTCAGCAGAATAAATGCCTGGAAACACTAAACAGTGCAGAGTGTGAAAAGAGCCACAATGGGGGGAAAGGAGTTCAGTGTTGCCAGAGTGTAGGATGTGGAGCAGAAGGAAAAGAGGCTAGACAGATTGTCAGAGGGCAGGTCTTGCTAGATATTGCAGGGTATCATGGGTAAGATGGGATACGGAACCTGAAAGACTGAAGCATGAAGCCCAGGATTTAGGTTTGCGCTCCTAGCCCAATGACTGGGTCCAAGTAATAAGGCAGAAGGAAACCTGGGAAAATCAGTAGGATTTGATCATGTATTGGTTCTGGTTTGTCAGTGACCCCTACTTTGTAAATATGCTTCACATACAGGAAGGAGGAATTTCCTCAGTGGGTTGACAGAAAGCCCTGTTGGGGAACAGGAAGAGCCTCCATCTTTGGAGCCATGCAAGCAGCTGACTTGAATCTGTGAGGGCTCAGGAAAATGGTGTCTGGCCTTTGCTGAAGCCACATTCCTATTAATGGAATGAGGCCTAGATGGTAGCTTAGATCAGAGGTTCTAAATTGGTAGCCCATGGACCAAATCTCTCACAAGTTGGGGCTGGCTCGCCAGTGTTTTAAAATTTGATTTTAGTGTTTTTATTCAGCTCTCCAAAGCCCTTGCTCTTGGCTATTGTTTTACACTTGCCTATCTCACACTTTACCTACCACTCTACTCAGTTCCCTGGGACTTTTGGGTTTCCAAGTCCTAACTTGGAATGAAAAATGAAGACGAAATCTTGCCAGAACCTCAATATCTCTGACTCCGAGACAAGTCCAGGTAACATAACTTCCAGAGGCTAGCACTTGGGAAGTGGGAGGTGGGAGTTGTTTTCAGAGCAGCAAGAAATGGGGGAGGAAATTCTTTGCAGCCATATTGGCAGGATCTTTCCTTTCTCAGGAAGGCAGAGGCCAGGGTGGGATGGACTGCAGGACTCCAGGAAAGTGCTTTTGGAATGTTAGCCTTGCTGCAAGATTTAATTTTACGTGGAGATGATCACAGAATAGGTAGTTAGTGGCCGAGCGCGGTGGCTCATGCCTGTCATCCCAGCACTTTGGGAGGTCGAAGTGGGCGGATCACCTGAGGTCGGGAGTTCAAGACCAGCCTGACAAACATGAAGAAACCCCGTCTCTACTAAAAATACAAAATTAGCTGGGCAAGGTGGCACATGCCTGTAATCCCAGCTACTCAGGAGGCTGAGACAGGAGAAAGGCTTGAACCCAGGAGGCGGAGGTTGCGGTGAGCCAAGATCGCACCATTGCACTCCAGCCTGGGCAACAAGAGCAAAACTCCATTTAAAAAATATATATATACACACACACACACACATGAATAGGTAGTTTGTGTTGAGGGGCCAGAGGAGGCTTTCTAGTCAATGGTGTTTGTGATGAGATGCTGGCGGTGTAGAAAGGCCCTGGATCCAATGCTTTTATCTTAAATGAAAAAAAAAATCTAAATTGTAGTTAAATGGAACAAGAGAAAATAATGTGAAAGTACAGTTGACCCTTGAACAATACAAGCTTGAACTGCATGGGTCCACTTATATGTGGATTTTCTCTGTCTCTGTCACCCTTGGGGGAGCAGGACCAGCTCCTCCTCTTCTTCCTCCTCCCCAACCTATTCAACATGAAGACAACAATGATGAAACCCTGTTTGATGATCCACTTCCACTTAATGTATTTTATCTTCCCTATGATTTCCTTAGTAACATTTTCTTTTCTCTAGCTTACTTTATTGTAAGAATGCAGTATATAATATATATGTCATACAAAGTATGTGTTAATGGACTGTTTATGTGTCAGTAAGGCTAACAGTAGGCTATCAGTAATTGAGTTTTGGGAGAGCCAAAAGTTATACATGGATTTTTGACTGTACAGGTGGTTGGTGTCCTAACCCTTGTGTTGTTCAAGTGTCAACTATAAATATAAGCAGAAGGTAAAATCTACTATAATTGAATTTTTAAAACACTAGGATTTCAGCAGGGTCTTTTGTAAGAATTAAAATAGTTGAGGGGCCAGGTGTGGTGGCTCCCGCCTATAATCCCAGCACTTTGGGAGGCCAAGGCAGGCAGATCGCCAGAGGTCAGGAGTTTGAGATCAGCCTGACCAACATGGCAAAACCCCATCTCTACTAAAAATACAAAAATTAGCTGGGTGTGGTGGCGTGTCCCTGTAATCTCCGCTACTCGGGAGGCTGAGGCAGGAGAATCGCTTGAACCCAGGAGATGGAGATTGCAGTGAGCTGAGAAGGTGTCACTGCACTCGAGCCTGGGAGACAGGGCAAGACTCCATCTCCAAAGGAAAAAAAAGAAAAAGTTCAACGCTGTTTAAAATATCGTGAAGAGTTTTGTTTTTCCGTTTTGTTTTATATTTATTTTTTATTTTTGCCTTTTCAAGGGCAAATTCCTGAATACTGGGTGGAGCTGCTGTTTCTCCATGGTGATGGAAGATATGTTTTGTCTCTTTAGATTTAGGCTGCTGCCAGAGACACTGACTGTAGACTAAAGCAGGGAGAATTAGCTCCAAAGCACTGGGACAGAGGCCATCTGCTTGTGAAAGCAGCTTCTAAGAAAACACACCTGTTGCCCTACCCCTTCCTGCCCCTTCCCACAAGCCACTTGCCTTAATGGTGTTTGCCAAGAGAGCCATACCTTTGCCTATTTTCATTGCATTTGTTTATCTGTTTCAAATTCTGTATGCAAGGCCCATTCTAATTGAGTCAATACAATAAAATTCTCTAGGATTCTAGTTGTTGTGTTATGACTTCCAATAATCCTTGTTTTTGTTCTCTAACTACAGTTAGGGATTGTAATACCTTTATGTTGTCTTCCTATTTTAGCAGGAAGGGTGCCACTCAATCCCCAGCGACAGACGAAGAAGCAGTTGTAGCTTGTGCATTGCTGTTTCAATGATAACTTTAGCCCTGGATAATGCCCCTGGTTATGTATGTTGCTCACAGCTTCAGTGCGCGCGCGCGCGCACACACACACACACACACACACACACACTTATATGCTAGACACTGAGCATGAGTCTGTGCCCTCCTATGTGAGTCAGAGTCTATATACTGTTAGGGTGGTCCTGTACAGTTTTAATATGAATCTTTCGGGTTAGGCTTTAAAAAAAGAAGAAGAATCTGCTTGGCTTGTGATTATTGAAGCCAATGTTTTTAATGCCAGAACTGATTCTTCTACTGCTTGTGACTTCTGTTTGAAAGTTGCTGTTAAGGTCTTAAGGAAAGGATTTTCCCACACACATGTTTCTGAATAACCTATTCTGGTCAAGTTCACAGTCTTGACCTGCCACCATCTTTCATCCTACCTGGTCTGGGTGCCCAGAGACCTAGAGCATCTGAGCTGGCAGGATGGAACTTCTTGTGCCTGGGCGTGTCAAAACTTTTCCTTGGCACTGAGAAAGACAATGAGGCTCTGAAGGCAGAAAATTTCTTGGTGAGTTGAATAGTTATATAATTGTCATTGACAATCATTGAATTTTAAAGTAGAGTTTAATGAGAGATTTAAACATTGTACACTTTTAAAATGCTATAGAATTTGTATGAAGCATAGAATTTGTATAACCTTGGCAATGGCTAATTTTTTGATGCGAAGTTCAGGAAGCTTTATTTCTTACTTAAGTTCTAGATAATTCACATCCCCTCATTATTATTTACTGCTCTGTGTTGAATGGAGAAAGGCCTCTCCTTTATTGTGTTGCTTACAGCTCCAAAGCTGGAACTCAGATTTTTTTTTTTATTTAATTTTACTTTAAGTTCTGGGATACATGTGCAGAACATGCAGGTTTGTTACATAGGTATACATGTGCCATGGTGGCTTGCTGCACCTATCAACCCGTCATCTAGGTTTTAAGCCCCGCATGCATTAGGTATTTGTCCTAATGCCCTCCCTTCCCTTTCTGCCCACCCCCTGACAGGCCCTGGTGTGTGATGTTTCCCTCCTTGTGTCCATGTGTTCTCATTGTTCAACTCCCACTTACCAATGAGAACATGCGGTGTTTGTTTTCCTGTTCCTGTGTTAGTTTGCTGAGAATGATGGCTTCCAGCTTCATCCGTGTCCCTGCAAAGGACATTAACTCATTCTTTTTTATGGCTGCATAGTATTCCATGGTGTATATGTGCCACATGTTCTTTATCCAGTCTATCATTGATGGACATTTGGGTTAGAACTCAGATTATTAAGCTTTGTCACTATGAGGCTCACCCAACTGCTTACTTAACATCTGTTTGGGCTAATGCCCCATTCCCCAGTTCCAACAGGTCACTCGAAATAGTGCTTCTTCTAGGAACTCCCTCTCTGCTCTCTTACCCTCTCCCAACTTCTCAGCACTACTGACTACATAAGAAAAGCCAGTCTGGAGTGGCTACCCAGGGTTTTCATCACCATGTTATCCCCAAATAGATTTAATTAACAGTGAAGTTAGTAAAGTTAGTACGGAAGATAACATTTCCTGTGTATATTAGTTGCCTAGGGCTGCTGTGACAAAATTCTACACTCTGGGTGGCTTATGACAACAGAAATGTATTGTCATATGGTTCTGGAGGCTGGAAGCCCAAGATCAAAGTGTTTGCAGAGTTGGTTCCTTCTGGAGGCTGCGAGGGAGAATCTGTGCCATGCCTCTCCCTCAGTGTCTGCTGGTTTGCTGGCGATCTTTAGTGTTCCTTGGCTTATAGAGGCATCGTTCCATCTCTGCCTTCATCTTTGCATGGAGTTCTCTCTATGTGCATGTCTCTGTTTCCAAAGTTCCTCCTTTTACAAGGACACCAATGAGATTGGTTTAGGGCCCACAGTACTGACCTCATTTTAGCTTGATTACCTCTGTAAAGACTATCTCCACATAAAGTCGCATTCTGAGGTTCTAAGGGGTTGGAACTCCAACATATGAATTTTGAGGCGTACTCAATTCAATTCACAACACCATGCTACCCAAATTTACTCATCTGGCCCCATCCTCCAGCTCCTCAGAGGTGGCAGCAAACTTTCCCTTCCTCCTTGCTCTAGCTGAGGACATTGCCCCCAGGCCCATCTTTGGTGTACCTTTGCCTGGGTGATCCTGTTAGACTGCATGGCCAGGAAAAAAAGGGAACTTTCCCTGTCCTTTTCCTTCTCTTCTTTCTCCTTCCTTCCTTCCTTCCTTTCCTTCTTTCCTTCCTTTCCTTCTTTCCTTCCTTTCCTTCTTTCCTTCCTTCTTTCCTTCCTTCTTTCTTTCTTTTCTTTCTTTCTTTCCTTTCCTTCCTTTCCTTGCTTTCCTTCCTTTTCTTTCCTTCCTCCCTTCCTTCCTCCCTTCCTTCCTCCCTTCCTTCCTCCCTCCCTTCCTTCCCTTCCTTCCCTTCCTTCTCTTTCCCTCCCTCCCTCCCTCCTTCCTTCCTTCCTTCCTTCCTTCCTTCCATCCTTCCTTCCTTCCTTCCTTCC
>NW_012107208.1:971364-1036979 GCF_000951045.1 Mandrillus leucophaeus
CTTCCTTCCTTCCTTCCTTCCTTCCTTCCTTTCTTTCTTTCTTTCTTTCTTTCTTTCTTTCTTTCTTTCTTTCTTTCTTTCTTTCTTTCTTTCTTTCTCTCTCTCTCTCTCTCTCTTTCTTTCTTTCTTTCTTTCTTTCTTTCTCTCTCTCTCTCTCTCTCTCTCTTTCTTTCTTTCTTTCCTTGTCTCACTCTGTCACCCAGGCTGGAGTGCAGTGGCACCTTCTCGGCTCACTGCAGCCTCCGCCTCCCGGGTTCATGCCATTGTCCTGCTTCAGCCTGCCGCGCAGCTGGGACGACAGGCGCCTGCCACCATGCCCGGCTAATTTTTTGTACTTTTAGTAGAGACGGCGTTTCACCATGTTAGCCAGGATGGTCTCAATCTCCTGACCTCGTGATCTGCCCGCCTCGGCCTCCCAAAGTGCTGGGATTACAGGCGTGAGTCACTGCGCCCAGACCATCATTTTCTACTTTTTTGTAACTTGGCTGTACCAAATGTACTTGTGACCTCCCCAGGCAGCTCCTTTTCCAAATACCTGTAGTTACCCTCTTCCCTGCCTTCATGGTGCCTTTTCTGTTAGACTTTGTTCTTTTCTAGAGGCACATCATGTTTTGGACATCAGTCTAAGGAACCCACCATCAGGTTTAGCCACATTGACCAAATTGACCAGTTGCTTTAGGTATGTTTTTCAAAAAATATAAGAACTTTCTGCCCTCAAGAGAATCACTTTTATCCTCTGTTGCCCAATAAGTTATTAAAGACTAAGAAATTATATAAATAGTATATAGTATCTTTATGGAATTATGTGATACATTAACTTGAGGCTCTGAACAAGTCCAGCAGAATAGAAACCAGTTTAACTTTTTTCCAGAAATTTCTTATTATGAAATTTTTCAAAGAATTGTACAGTCAACACTCATATACCAACCAACTAGACTCCACAATTAATGTTTTTGCTATATTTGCTTTATTCCAGTATATCCAACTATTTATCCCTCTCTCCATCTATCAATCCCTTTTGATTTTTGATGCATTTCAAAGTAAGTCACAGACATCATGACATTTCATCCCTAATTATCTTAGCACATCTATCCCTAAACAGCTTTGTTTAAATCAGCATTTCCTTATCATATATGAACACAAAAATCACATATTTTTATTCACATCTATCGATGACACCCAAATTTTAAGCTCCACAGGGCAGACTTTGGGCTAGATGCTTTGGGGTCATAAAGATACTACCTCTGTAATGAAATCTCAGCTTTAGGACATTGCCACCCTGTCTCATTTAGGTTGATCACAGACTGGAAGCGGCCTAATTTAATCACCTTATTTTATGGATGGGGGAAGTGAGTCCCAGAAAGGTGAGGAGTCTTGTCTGAGGTTATGCAGCCAGGAGGTGGCCTTTTGGGCATACAGCTTTTTCTACTGAAGGGCAAAGTTCTGCCTTCTTCTTGACCAGGTGGTGTTTTCATTTGGTTCTGGTCCTTGCACACTGCTGACTCCTTTGGTCTTTGTTTCACAGGTTCGTGTCGGGGCAGGCTTACTAGGCTCCTAGAAGATGGAAGCAGGGCCAGCCTTTGGCATCACTGAATGACTCCTTTGTAATTTTATTTCTTCCAATCACTGATTACCTCACATCCAGATTTCTTTTCTTTGGTAACTCCCACATTTTGTCCTCTTTTTCTAGATTTCCTAATCTATCTTCTCCTTTTTGGTGAAAGGGGATGTTTTCCTGGAGAGGTAGTCAACATACTCTATAGCAGACCTCTAACCCTCTTCATGACATTTGTAACACCTATCACAGAATGGGATCTAGGGAGGGGGTGACCCAAAGCAGAAATGGTAGCTCTCCAGTTTTATATTCTTCCTTAAAGATGTTTGTGATTCTAAACATTGTGTTGGTAATCCGTAGGAGGGCTACTATCATAGCAGTGAAATATTTCATCCTCAGATCCCCATCAAAGAAATGATCATGGCATTTTAGAATAACTGAGGGAGTACAATTGCTTAAGGAAATGGATACCCCATTTACCTCAATGTGATTATTACACATTGTATGCCTGTGTCAGAATATTTCATGTGCCCCATAAATATATCCACCTACCATGTACGCATAAAAATTAAAAATAAAAAAGGAAATGATCATGGCATCACATAATTATCTTCTATACTTAAAAAAACAATTTTCTTGAAAGAGTGTATGTTTATTTATTTCATACACACTTCCTCTAATTCCCAGAAGGATTTGAGGCAGGTAAATTAAAAGTTTAGTTTTATTGAACAGTTTTTATAATGAATAATGTAACACACAAACCCGAGAAAGACAAAGCTGTAATTTCTGTGTTTGATTCCTTTATTCATGGGAGACTATGTTGAGGTAAAGCAAAAACAAATTTTGTCTACCACGATTACAATACATAAAAGACAGTCAACGCCTTTCAAACAACAAAGGGTAGAGACAAAAGCTTGGTTATTAAACAAGACTCATTATGATTGCTGACATTTTAGAAAATGCAATCATTTGCATATAAAGTGTGATGAAGAGACAATTTTTATGGTTTTAGACATATTCTGAAAGACCTTGGAAGGCAATCTCATTCTAGTATCTCAAAGCGGCTGCATCTGGAGAAAGGTTTCTATGGCAACTTATGAACGCTTGATGTTTTTTATCTTTTTCAAGAGCATAAATCATCCCACAGCCTGAGGCTTCAGTAAAGGTCTCCATTATTTTACAAGCTATTGCCATTTGTTTTTATGTTATATATTTTGATTGTCTTAGAGGAAACAGAGCAAAGGTTACCATGTTTCCAAGAAGGCTTGCAGTCTATTTTTTTGTTTTCATTTTGGGTGACAAGACGTGAATAACATCATCTTAAACATTGCTTCTCAATGATCAAAATGATGGTACACATTGCAATATTTGGTTTATGTCATGTGTTGTTTAGATTTTCCCCAAAATTGTGACTGGTGCATTTTCAGGAAGAGAAGCCAGTTTGAACTTAAGGAGGAGGAACTGTTTGGCCAAAACACCCCCTAATATGTAGTTCAGTGGGGCTGCCCTGGAGAATGCTGCATTGTTCCACATGCCTGCAAATATTCCTCTAATGATATAGTCCCAAGGCTTTGGACATTGATAGACTCCAACATACTCTTTCCAAGAAAGTTAATTTAAAAATTCTGATTTTAAAACCCTGCATGTTTCAAGAATTTTGTTTTAGCAACATGGATCTCTGTATGTTATAGGAGGTAATAAGGCTGAGGCAACACACGTTAGGACACAGAAACAGAACCAGGTTTCAGACCTAGCTCTGCCATTGCTAGCCGTATAGCTGTGAGCAAGCCCTTGAATCTCTCCGAACCTCCTTTTACTAATCCGCAAAATAGGAGTAACGATGCCAGACTCACGGCATTATTGTTAAGGATTGAATGTGTGTGAGTGCTGGAAACTGTGCAATGCTGTACAAATGTAAGGTGGTAATTATTATTGGCTGGCTGTCTTTCTTTCCCTTTGAAAAAGTCAAAAGTTTATGTTACCATTTCTGGATGACCAGAGGAAATCAGTTTCAGTATGTCTTAAGTATTTTAGTTTCTCATACTGTATTTAAAATATTTTACTTATGCAGACACTGATCACTACAGCCATTTATTTATTTATTGACTCAGTAATCAAATGTCATCTCTGTAGAAAGGTTTTAAATAAATTCATTCTACAAACATGTAAGTGCCAACCATGTTCTAGAATTGAGGAGACAAAGAATAGACAATTAAATTCTTATTGTTCAGGAAATAAAAGTTTTATGAGCTTCAAGGCCACAGCATAAGCTGTTCAGGTGGTGCCCTGCCCAAGGGCATTTGGCTGATGAAGTGGAAGGGGTGTGTAACGCAGCCCCCCACTCTGCCAGCCAAGCCATTTGCATGCACCTTGTGAGCCGCATTCGCCTGAAGGAAGGACATGTTTTGGAAATTTACTAGCCACGAGTGTGTGCCTTCTTGCAATTTACACAAAGGCATGCGTGAATGCGCTAGCAGTGGCCCTGATGCTTGTATGATCTGTGATGTTAAAGGGAAGATTTGCAGTGTTTCACTGTGAAGTCGTGCTTGTTATCTGGAGTCAGGTTGCCTGAATTTGAATACTGGCTCTGCTACTTGCTAGCTGTGTGACCCTTGTACACATTACTTGGCCTCTCTATGCTTCATTTTCTTTATCTGCCTGCCTCATAGTTATTGGGAGGATAAATAAGTTCTTAAAACACTTAGAATAGCGGCTGGCACACAGTCAATGCTCAAAACGTTAGCTGTTTTCAGTGATGGCTTTACTGTTCAGGGTTTCCTTGCTACTCTGTGTTGAAAAGTTCAACAATTAACATCTAAATTCTACCTACAAAAACCACTTTTATGAATTTGATGTCAAATTGGTGATATTTATCTCCTTACCTCAGACCTTTTTGTGTGTGTTTGTGTCAAATAACTAGAAAGCATTCTCTTCAGACAAATCAAAGAATTCCAGTTATGTGATCAGAAGGTGACTTGGTGGTTTTTAGAATTTTCTCATAAAACCATTGCTTTGTCAGAGTGATAGAGGTGATGAGGGATGTTTGCATATTCTTGGTTTTTATAATCCCAGCACTTTGAGAGGCCGAGGCGGGCAGATCACCTGAGGTCAGGTGTTCGAGACCAGGCTGGCCAACATGGTGAAACTCCATCTCTGCAAAAAGTACAAAAATTAGCAGGGCGTGGTAGTGCTTGCATGTAATCCCAGCTACTTGAGGAGGCTGAGGCAGGAGAATCACTTGAACTCAGGAGGCAGAGGTTGCAGTGAGCTGAGATTGTGCCATTGCACTCCAGCCTGGGTGACAGAGTGAGACTTCGTCTCAACAAAACAAAAACAAACAAACAAACACGAGAACAACAACAGGAAAAAAAATCCCAAAGGAATGCCTATATAGTTTACCAGGATTACAATAGGGATTCTTTGAGGTATAGTGAATTTCATTGTCACTTTTGGTTAACGTGATTCCGTCTCTCTCTTTTCATAACTTTAAACTGTGAAAGAGTTCTTATGTAGTGTTTTCAAGACTATTAACTTTGCATTTTAATTTTTAAAAATGTTTTGTTAAATATCAAAGTTTGATATGAAGAGTGTGAAACAGATTGACAAAGCCAAGCATGAGGCAGGTGGTGATTTTGATTTTATCCTTCCCTTTGCATTCTGGCTCCCCTAACTGCCCTTAAGACACTGTAGAGAGGGCACTTGTGTGTTGCCGCCACTGTGTATTTCCCAGTCTCCTACAGCATCTAACTTGGGCCATTTTCCTTGGCAAAAAACTAAAAGTGCAGAATGCTAATCATGTTGCACATCACTGATTTTTAAGTATTTAAAATAATTTGGGTGTCTACTCGTAATTGAGATTGTTGTCATTTTACGAAAACTTTTCCAAGTAAACTTCTCAGAAGAGAGATGCAATATTTGTATAATTTCATAATATTAAATATTAGTCTACCATTATTTGTGTGTGCTGTGCTATGATTATTCATCCAAGGGCCTGTCATGGGGACGTAGGGACTGCTTCTGAAAGTGCCAAATTACCATTTGTTTGTGAGACTATAATTGATACCGCATGTTAAATTCAAGTGTCATTAGGTTTTTAAAAAGATGAAGTGATGATAAGCTTGCTCCTAAATTGTTTGCAAAGGTTAAATATCTGTGAGAAAAGCTGGTATTTAAGATTCTTATATTTAGTCAAATAGCAGAATGTTTTAAGACACTGTATATCAATCAGCGTATATGTAGAGTTACTGTGTTTTTAATTTTTTCTTTTTTGTCCAAGGGTAGTGGTTAAGAGTTCAGGTTTCGGGTTGAACTCTGACTCCGCCACTTACTAATTGTGTAACCTACAGTTAAGTCACTGAATGTCTCTAAGCTGCCATTTTTTTCTTTTTAAAATGAGGATAATAATATTCCTCAGCATTGTGGTAAGGATCAGTTGAGCTTTTTGTGTAAAGCGCTTCACACAGACCAAAGTACTTCATGCGTTATGATGGTGGCTGTTATTACTGTGGGTATTTTAATTTTTTTTTTTTTTTGAGACAGAGTCTCGCTCTGTCACCCAGGCTGGAGTGCAGTGGCATGGTCTCAGCTCACTGCAACCTCCGCCTCCCAGATTCAAGTAATTGTCCCTTCCTCAGTCTACCGAGTAGTTGGGATTACAGGCGCCTGCCACCATGCCTGGGTAATTTTCGTATTTTTAGTAGAGACGGGGTTTCCCCATGTTGGCCAGGCTGGTCTTAAACTCCTGACCACAGGTGATCCGCCTGCCTCGGCCTCCCAAAGTGCTGATTACAGGCTTGAGTCACCGTGCCTGGCCGGTATTTTCATTTTTAACAAACAAATTGTTACTTGCATTTTTATCAGGAGATTATTGCATAAATGTTTAAATAGTGGCAATTACATTGTCTAATGTTTTTAGGGCAAATGTATTTCTGCTACTGTATCTTTTTTTTGCAATAATATTGCACTTGAAAATTTCCATACTTCCCAGAGGATATATCATCTCTCATATTTTTGTTTCTATGGCAAAATGTGTTAAAAGTTCCAAACAACCAACATAGGAAAGAACTCTTGGGAAATAACTGTCTTGTAAGTGAGGGATGCTCTGTAGAGTTAATTGTCCTTGAGCAATCAAATCATTAGTCCTTTTATCATTCATCATTGAGGGAGGCTTTTGAGCTACCTCTTCTAGACAATCTTAATCACCTCTTGACCAGTCTCCAGCTCAGTTTCCTATGTACCCTAACCTTCTAAATTGCAGTGACTTCCCTAAGCCACTGATATTTGGACCAATTTTTTTTTTTCAGATCAATTTCTGTCAGTTGATTTCCAAAAAGCCTCTTGACTACCCCCTATGAACATTAGTGATCTAAATTGTAAGTTATTTCCAGCAACACATTTTTGTGTTGCCTTTTTTAAAGATATTTTTGTAATTTTCTATTTATAATTGTTTAAGGTACATGAGCATAGAGAGCTCTGTTCAATGATTTGATAAGCCCTTTATTTGTTTTAATAACTGTTCATATTTAGCATCTGATATTATTGGGTAAATGCATTTACTAAAAGACAGTACCTTTTGTGGAATACAAAATGGTTAGTGTATACAAGTGACATTGTATTTCCTTCTGAACCCTTTTGTTTAAGCCTCAGCATGCTCAAGCGGTTTATCTCAATTCAGTGATAACAGCTGTTGCTATGACTGCATGTTATTTCATTTGTTGAACTGATGCTTGATGAGAAAAATGTCATTGTATTGTTTGTAATTTTGAATTTAAATAGAAGTGGGTTTTTTTTCCTTATGGAGGTAAAATTAGGAAATTGGGGTTATAAATCCTGTGCCCTGTATTCCTAAATCAGGGTTGTGCAATGCTTGTGTACACTGCACGGGGTTCATGGGCTTTGGAACTGTTACCCCATCAGCAACTGGAAGCATTGGCTCTGCCCCCAGTGACAGGGATGGGAAGATGGATTAACTCAAATAATGAAATGTCAAATCAGCCTTTCTAAAAAATGAGAATTCCTCCTTTAAGATCACTGATAGACGGTGACTGAAGCGTTGGCTTTTCATTATGGTTTTTAATGTAGGCTCATATTTTATGTTATATGGATTCTTATAAACCACAACATACAGGTGTGTCTTAAAAACAAGTTGATCCAAAAAAGTGAGAAATATCTTTTGAAGTGTAGTTTCTCCCTGTAGCAAAAGTTGGAAGATGCCATCAATGAAGAGGATGGCCATGGGGGTCCGGGGAAGACAATGTTGTATAATGGCTGTGAATACAGATGCTGCAGTTAAACTGACTTTGTCACCTACTCCTTATGCGACCTTGGACATCTCTTTGGACTTGGATTTTCTTGGCCGTAAAATGGGAATGTCAACAGTACTTATCCCATGGGGTTGTAGAAGTTCATTGAATTAATTTATTAAAACAGAACCCAATATGACTATTAGCTATTTTATAGGAATCTTTTTAATTTTGCAGTAGTGGAGTCTAAAAGGCACAGAACTATTATTTTTGAAAGACAAGATAGAAGCAGTTTTATTTATGTTGTAAGGCACAAGAGCATCTTGGCATGGCCTTAATATTTGGTCTCATAAAGCAAATGAGTAAGGTAATTGGAACTGAGCACATTCAGCCCACTCGTCATGGGAAGAGCACCAGGTTTCTGTTCTCTGAGAAAACTTGCTAAATTCTGTAAGAGTGCTTTGTAAAAAATACAGTATTTTAAGAGCTTTGAGGTCAAAAACTACATCCAGAATGGATTAGTACCCCAAACTTTATACATGTACTCCACGCTATGCTTTGTCCTTTGTCAAAACGTATTGAACTCTGCATTAATGGATGTATCAGTCAGGGTTCTCCAGAAAGACAGAACCAACAGGATACATGGAAGAATACATTTACTGGGGGAATTGGCTCCCACCATCACAGAGGTAGAGGAGCCCCATGATAGCTGACTGCGAGCTGGAACATGGGAGAAGCTTTCTTGGTCTGGAAGCCTCAGAACCAGGGACGCTAATGGTGCAACTCCCAGTCACAGTCCAAAAGCCCAAGACCCCCCTAGAGGTCACTGGTGCAAGTCTCAGAGTCCAAAACCCGGAGTCTGATGTCCAAAGGCAGGAGGAGAACAAGCATCCCGCTCCGGAAGGGAGAATGAGGGCAGAGAGAGAGAGAGTCCCCTCTTCTTTCACCTGTTTGTCCCAGCAGAGACCCAGCTGATTGGATTGGATGGGGCCCACCCACATTGAGAGCCCGTTTTCCTCTCCCAGTCTGCCGACTCCCATGCCAGTTTCTTCTGGAAACACCCTCACAGGGACACCCAAAAACAATGCTTCGCCTGCCGTCTAGATATCCCACAATCCAGTCAAGTTGACGCTTAAAATTAACCATCATAGTGGGTAAAGTTTATTGCATGTACATTTACCTCAGTAAAGCTGTGGGTTTTTTTTAAGAGCTAAATTCGTGGTGGTGAGAATGTAATAGGCATTCACTAAGTATTTTTGACTAAATTAATAGTTAAATTAGTCATGAATGGAATTATTTCATTCTGCAGTGATGGATCACATCAGGAAATCAAGATGCACAAGGGGTCGAATTTTATGTCCTTGATTTTGAAACTTTACGTCAACTTCTAAAAGTCCAACTTTAATAGTAAATCCCAGTTCCTGGCACATGCTTTGAAGGCCCACTGTCCCTCAGTTTACCGGTTTTTCATATTTACCCTGAGAATGAAGTCAGTGACTGGACTTGGTCCTGTGTCTGTGACTCATATATTTCTCTTGAGCATGGCCTTGTGTTCTCATTTATATTATCAGACATGCAATTTAGACATTAAAATAGACATTTTGATATAGTGACAGAGGATGTGTTTAAGATTTGAGAAATTTACCAAAAAATGAAATCCCTTTTGTTGTTTCCAGAAACATCAGACTCTGGGCCTCTATTGACAAACCGTATCCACTTGTAAGTTGAATGTAACAATAGGTTGTGTACTTGAGCCAGCATGGACTTTTCTCATTGACTGTTAGCATGAGGAGCTTGTCTGGCATCCTTGTAAAATATTTGATCCTGATGTCTTACTGTCTTTTCTCCCAGGTATGGCAGCAGCCAAACTTCTGCATGACTCTGGACTGAATGTGGTTGTTCTGGAAGCCCGGGACCGTGTGGGAGGCAGGACTTACACTCTTAGGGTAAGGCATTAAGAATTTGGTGGACAAATATGGGACTGAAGTTGAGTTTGGGGCTTCATTTTTGGTTTTTCCCCAAAAAATCTTCAATTTCATTTGACTCTGAGAGGGTGAAAATAACTCTGAAACATTCTTTACAGCCTCTCTCCCAGTTTGCCTTCCTTTCAATTCTTCTGTTCCTTTTTGTCTTGTTATCTCTTGATATTTGGCCTCATAGAGTTAGGATTAAGAGGGAAATGGGCAGATATGTGTGTTCCTCTCTCTCTCTCTTTCTCTCTCTCTCTCTCTGTGTGTGTGTGTGTGTGTGTGAGAAATAGGAAGAAAAATAACATAATTATTTGTACTTTCCACTCCTAACTTCAAGGCTTCCTTTACACCAACACAATCTTTCCAATCATACAAACTAAACTTTTTTGGAGAGATTTTCTCCCATTTTTAAATTTACGTTTCAAATTTTATTTTATTTTTAATTGACAAGTCATACTTGTATTACATTTATGGAGTACAATGTGATGTTTTCACCATATGTATACAATGTGGAGTGATTAAATCAAGCTAATTAACATATTCAGCACCTCACTTTCTTGACATTTTTTGTGGTGGTACATTTGAAATTTACTGTTTGTTATTTTGAAATATACAATACATTATTATTACTACAGTTACTGTACAATGGATTTCAAAACTTATTCTTCCTGTCTAGCTAAAATTTTGTATCTTGAACCAGCAGCTCCTCATTCCCTCAGTTCTCACCCCCCAGCCCCTGATAATCTTCATTTTGCTCTCTACTTCTATGAATTCAACGTGTTTTAGATTCCACTTATAAGTCTTTCTGTGCCTGGCTTATTTTACTTAGCATAATGTCCTCCAAATTCATCCATGTTGTCCCAAATGACATTTCTTTCTTTTTAAAGGCTGAATAGTGTTCCATTGTGTGTATATACCATGTCTTCCTCATCCATTTATCCACTGACAACACTTAGGTTGATTTCATATCATGGCTACTGTAGATAATGCTGCAATGAACATGGGTGTGCAGATATCTCTTCAGCATATTGATTTCAATTCTTTTGGATATATTCCCAAAAATAGGATTGCTGAGTTATACGGTAGTTCTATTTTTAGTTTTCTGAGGAACCTCCATACTGTTTTCTGTAATAGCTGTACTGATTTACATTCCCACCAACAGTGTACAAGGGTTCCTTTTCTCTTCATCCTTGACAACACTGGTTATTTTTCATCTTTTTGATAAAAGCCATTTTAACAGGTGTGAGGTGATATCTCATTTTGGTTTTAATTTGTATTTCCCTAATGATTAGTGGTACTGAACTTTATCCATGAACCTGTTGGCCATTTGCATGGCCATTTCATTCTTAAAAGAAGTGTCTGTTCAGTTTCTTTGCCCATTTTTAAAAATTCTGGTTATTTGTCTCTTGCTATTGAGTTGTTTAAGTTTCTTATATAATTTGGATATCAACCTCTTATCAGATGTATGGCTTGCAAATATATTTTCGCACTCTGTGGGTTGTCAGTTTATTTTATTAATTGTTCTTTTGCTGTGCAGGAGCTTTGTGGTTTGAAGCAATTCCATTTGTCTGTTTTTGCTTTTTTCCCTGATCTTTCAGGGCCATATCCAAAAAATCATTTCCCTGACTAGTGTCATGGAGCTTTCCGCTTGTTTTCTTCAAGTAATTTTGCAGTTTCAGGTCTTATGTTTAAGTCTTTAATCTATTTAGAGTTGATTATTTGTGTATGGTGTTTGTATATGGTATAAGATAAGGGCCTATTTTTATTCTTCTGCATGTAGATAGCCAGTTTTTCCTGTACCATTTATTGAATAGACTGTCCTTTCCCCATTGTGTGTTCTTGGAATCTTCATCAAAACTCAATTGATTGTAAATGCGTGGGTTTATTTTTGAGCTTTCTATCCTGTTCTATTGGTTGGTGAGTCTGTTTTTATGCCAGTACCATACTGTTTTGATTAAAATTGCTTCATAATATATTTTGAAGTTGGGTAATATAATGCCTTCACCTTTATTCTTTTTGTTTAAGATTGTTTTGGCTATTTGTAGTCTTCTATAATTCCATATGAATTTAAGGATTGTTTTTTCTGTTTCTGTGAAAAATAACATTGGCATTTTGATGGGGATTGCACTGAATCTATGGATCTCTTTGGGTAGTATGGACATTTTACATTATTAATTCTCCCAATCCATGAACATGGATATGTTTTTATTTATTCACATAAACTAAACTTTTACCTGCCTAATTTTCCTTCTTGTTTTTGCTTCAGTTAATTTTTATATTTTTTAAAGAATTATTTACCAATTTATAAATACTCTTATTTTAATTGCTAGTTAGTTGTTTCAATTCTGACACTGTTGCCTAAAATTAATGATTTTCTATTTAAACACAAAGTCAAGCAAAGCAAGTTTCTCTGCAAGGAAATGCCCTACTTCCATACATTCAAGATATGAATAATAGACATAGATGCTACAGAGTATTTTCATTTCCAGAGAGATAAGACATATACAATTCTGACTCACAGTTCTTCTTTTGGAAGGATTCATCAATGATATATATCTGGTGCTTTGTACTCATTCTTTTTTGTAAAATTATACTTTAAGTTCTGGGATACATGTGCAGGGGTGGGATCTGCTGAGCTAGATCACTTGGTCCCCTGGCTTCAGCCCCCTTTCCAGGGGAGTGAACGGTTCTGTCCCACTGGTGTTCCAGGCACCACTTGGATATGAAAAAACAAACAAACAAACAAACAAACAAAAACTCCTGCAGCTGGCTCAGCGTCTGCCAAAATGGCCGTGGAGGCTTGTGTTTGAAACCCAGGGCCCTGGTGGCATAGGACCGAGGGAATCTCCTGGTCTGCGGGTTGTAAAGACCATGAGAAAAGCATAGTATCTGGGCCTTAGTGCACTGTTCCTCATGACACAGTCCCTCACAGCTTCCCTTGGCTAGGGGAGGAAGTTCCCCAACCCCTTGCACTTTCCAGGTGAGGCAACACCCCACCCTGCTTAGGCTCACCCTCCATGGGCTGCACCCACTGTCTAACCAGTCCCAACGAGGTGAGCCAGGTACCTCAGTTGGAAATGCAGAAATCACCTGCCTTCTGCATTGATCTCACTGGGAGCTGCAGACCGGAGCTCTTCCTTTTCGACCATCTTGCTAGCCCTTTGTACTCATTCTTTACTTTGAGTCATCTCCTTTGTAATTGAATTTGTCCTCAAAACAAATATCTACTGAGTACCTACTATGAGTCAGGCACAGTAATCCCCCCAGAATGGCCTTGCTCCACAGACTTTACAGTCTCCCAGGGGGACACTGACTGTTATAATTGCCTAATTATAGCTTTTCAAGGAAAATGCTACAATGAGGGTGAGTGACAGCTTGGAGTGGTGCCATAGGAGGCATAAGAGGGCACCTTACCAGTCTTGAGAGCCGGAGGCTCGGATAAGCCTGAAAGCCTTATCTGTTATTGACCATGACATATACCCCCTAACCTAGTTATTTGTGATTTCACACAGGCCTCCAAACTTGGTCTAGCCCTTCTTGTCTACTGGCCATTGTTTTTGCCATTCTGTGTTCCTCAAATATCTCTTTTTGCCTTCGTTGTATGGCAAAATCTTCACGTACTTCTGGGATATTATCCCTTCCCACTCCAATCGAAAGCTACTTGCCTTTCTTCTGTGTTAACACCACTTACCTGTTCCACACAAGGACAATTATTATATGTTGCGGTACAGGTTTTTGCCTATGTACATCTTATCTCCCTCAGTTCTTGAAATCTTCATATTCCTTGAAAAATACAGCATATAAGAGTGCCTTTTACATAAAGAAGCTGGTTTAGTACAATTAGGTGCTGAATTTTTAAAAACATCTTTCTCTCATTTATTTGAGAAAATTTATTGGACAACTGCTATAGGTGTTTGGAATACTTTAGTGAGTAAAACAAAGATGCCTTGTGAAAATTGCATTTTTGAGGGGTAAGTGAGTGGGAAGCTAGACAAAAAATAAGCAAATAAACAAAAACAGAAAAGAAGGACCATTTCTAGTGCTTCTAACTAGTAAGAACCTGGTTTTTCTTAGACATACTCAGAAATAGGAAACGTTTCTACTCATTTTATTGTTCAAAGGTCGCCCCTCAGTCATTGGAAATGAAGCCAATTCAAAACTATGTAAATATACTATAAAACATAAAAGCAATTTCAAAGTCCAAATTATGATCAAATATTCCCTAGTGCTATTTTCAAATGTCTGGATTAACAAATCACATAAGAAGTGATCGTTTTCTTTCTTGCTTTTTCTCTAGCGTTGGTCCCCTCAACGTTTACCTGAAGTACTGAGTAAAGAGATTCATCAACAATTCACAGCTCACAAATTCAAAACACTAAAAACCAAACCACGTTATAGTATATTGAAAATGATGAGGTTTAGAAGCTCTTGCCTATTCAGCATTCAATCAATTTTGCTTTAAATTAAAGATTGATTTAATAACTAAGTCATGTGAATGAAGTAGAGTTAAGAACAAAATCTAGTTTTTCATAGATATACCTTAAGTTGTATCTATAACTTGTGAAATGTCGATTTGCTTATTTCAGGACTGTCTTTTGCTATTTTATACATGTTTTACAAATTTTTTTTTATTTTTTCCTATGGGGAAAACAGAACCAAAAGGTTAAATATGTGGACCTTGGAGGATCCTATGTTGGACCAACCCAGAATCGTATCTTGAGATTAGCCAAGGAATTAGGATTGGAGACCTACAAAGTGAATGAGGTTGAGCGTCTGATCCACCATGTAAAGGTAAGATCAGGCCAGACTTTGAAGGATTTGAAAACTTCTCTATGATGTTTCCTTATATAAATTCCAGATCATTCTTTCAGAGAATCTTCTATATCTCTGGACAATGCAAATGTATTTTATAATGGCATTTCAGCCACTCTGAGATTCATTTGCTATTACAAAGGGGAATTAGGTGGAAATTCTAAACCTATTTAGAAAGGTTATTGATGAAGTGGTATTGTCCATGTGGTAAAATGTTTAACAAAACCCATAGAGAACAAACATTTGTGCTTTATTTATTAAATATCCATTTAAATACCTGGAACTCTTTTATATTATACAAAAACCTGTGCAAAGTTTTTAAAATGCTGCCCTAGACTGCACATGGTAAAGAGTATTTGCAATATGCCTAATGAAATATTCTTACGTTTTATCATTGTGGCCTATATATCAGCTAAAGTTATTCTTCTTTGGAGATTGACATCAAAGTGGTTCAAGTCCCAGATCCTGTCTTTTGCAAGGAAGTTTCATTGTTCTCCCCGAGATTTCTGTGAATTTACTGGGTTTCTCATTCCTATGATCATTCGTGGCTCATGGTTCTGGCTTCCATGATACCTATGTTCATTCACATCTCATGGCCTGTGACTCTTTTCTTCTCTTTGCTTATGCCAACCTGGGTTCACACTCACCTCTTTGTCCTGATTTTTCTCAGACCACCATAAGCTGTGTGAAAAGCAAACTTGACTGAAGTTTTGAGCAATGGAGTTGGGGTGGGGAGGCTCTTAAATTTGTAGAAATACAAACAGATTAGAACTGAATGTTGGACATTCATTCTAATAACCTCTTAGATCAAAGCATCCCCTGAGGATTTCTCACTGGTCACATTTCTCTGCAGATTCCAGTCTCCTACCATGCTGCTGGTCCTCAGACTCTCTTCACATCTCCCTGCTCCTCTGTTTTTCCAGCATCCTCATCTTGGTCCACAAAGTCACTCATGTTCTCTTGACAATCAAACAATCACCTAATCTGGGCCCCATCCAGGAGTCCCATGGAAGAACTGGCAGAGGTTTTCAATTTCAGTCTTTCCTCTCTCATCTTCACTTGCTCCTGTAGGTGGAAGTAAGCAGCGTAGGAACTTATTCCTCACTGGTAGAAAACACCCCCTTATAAGACAGAAGAAACTAGCAACAGTCAATTTTGATTTATATAACAATTTTGACATCTTTATATTATTTGTGAGTGATAATATCGAGACAAATAACTGACCATAAATCATGAAACATTTAATAAAATGGGAACTAAGCAGCTACTTAATTTGGTATAATGTGGGTAAAAGTTTTCCTTAATTTATAAATAAATGTTTGGGTTGACCTTCAAATTTTATTTTATATTGGCCGGGCGCAGTGGCTCACGCCTGTAATCCCTGCACTTTGGGAGGCCGAGGCGGGCGGATCGCCTGAGGTCAGGAGTTCCAGACCAGCCTGGCCATCATGGTAAAACCCCGTCTCTACTAAAAATACCAAATTTTATATTATAAGCCTTTCCACCTTCCTTCCCTATGTGTCTAGGAGAAAAAGAGACACATGAATTAGAAATGAAAATCTACCATGGTGATAATGTGATTTGTTGAATTCAATCAACAGTTCTTAACACCCTTTGTTGAGTTCTTTGTTTTTTTAAATATAGGTTTTCTTGACCAATTTCTTATGTCTTATTCTACCTGTAAGGCTTGCGGAGATTGACTTCTCAGAACACTAGGATCTTTAAATTTCTCCAGTCAAAGGAGATGACCAGAGATTATATTCACTTGCCTGTCTTTGTGTGTACAGAGATTATTGTCAGCTCAGAGCTATGTCCAGGATGCTTTGTTTTGTCCTGACATTAAGTCCCTTGTCTGAAAGAAATTGCTGAGTCATCAATTCCAGGAATGATGTTACACTTGAATGATATTTCACAGTGATGGCCAAATGTGTTGCTTTTTCACTATTTCCATTACTCTATGTGCAGTTAGGAAAATACAAGTAATTAAGCCATAGTCCGTCCTTAATACAGGGTAAATGCATATGCCAATAATGCTCTTTATACTTAAAATATGTCTTACTGCTTTTTAATTATAACAGAAGTAAAGCATGTTTATTGTAAAAATATGGTTAGAAAATATAGATAAACAAGAACAATTAACAAACCCCTTTATAATATTATCTTGAGAAGATCATTCTAAAATACTCTCTTGGTTCGTAGATTTTCATATTCCTGTATTGCTATTTTCTGACCTCTGCTGGAGGAAATGGGAAATATCAATGCATTTTAAGAAATCGTATGCACATGCATATGTGTGTATGTTTTATGTAGTAACTTACTCTCAAATTAATTATCACTAATGAGACAAATTGAAAAAATAATGATGCTGTGAAACAAAGGTTTTTGCAGTCTTGACAAAGGTGCCAATTTGGCCTCCTCGTGATCAGTCATATGCAGTGAAGAGCTACATGATAATACATAATGACGAAGACCTTATAGCTAAGAAGTCCTCCTCAAACTAAGTACTTGTTCTCTACCATCTCCACTTCCATGTCTTTGTCTACGTCATTTTTCTCATTTTTGAGCTGTAAAAAGCATCTCGGATGGCTACATTCATTTCTGGAATTATTAACAAGAACCTTGACATTCTTTCTCCTACTATGTACTAGAGAATGCAGTTGAGAAATTTGTCTCCTGTGTCATGGAAAGCAGTGCTTTGGGAATTTGAACATTGTCCTCTGTTACCTATTTTAATAACTACTGTCCCCGAGTGCAAACTATAGTTCATGTAAATAGATAGTGTATTTAGTCTTTGTTTTTTTTTCTTTTTTTCAGCGAATCTGCATGTATTTCTTAATCTGAATCCTGAGAGTATCAAGTATGCTACTTGCCATATTGTCAGATCCTATCAAAGGGATCTGCTTTTAAAAATTTTTATGTGGCTGATAATGGAAATAGAGTTTTATGTGCAACTTTAGCAACATTAAGCTAAGGAACTTGGATATAGTGGTTGATATTGAAATGAATGAAGTGGAACTACCCAGAAAAGGGGAAGGGTACAGCAGCTCATGGTGGGCTAACTACCCAAATGAAAGAGTGTCTTTCCTCAAGAGAGGATGACTCCCAGTATCACCAGTTCTGTCGCAGTTGTCATAGAAATGTTCTTCTGATAGAGGAAATGTGTTCATGCCGCCTCCATAATAGGCATCTTTAAACCCCTAGTGTGCTGTGATGAACAGGCTTCTGTCTCAATCTGATCTGTCAGACGTGTTTGTATCTACTGAGTGGCATTCATTTTTAATGCTCTGTAGATCTGTTATATGTTGTTAAAGTAGGGTTTTCCAAAGACAACTTCATGAATAAAAGATGTGATACCAAACTATACTGGGATTTAATTATCAGTGAGAAAGGGATCGCTTCAGCTCAAATCTATATAATTTAGAAGGTGTTTTCCTTACTTCTAAAGTCAGTGATGCAGCTGTTAGTACTTTACAATTATTGTTAAACATCTACTGAGATTTTTGATCCATTTTACAAATAGGCATGCTAATTTCCACTGGTATCGTTTGGAAGGCAGCTGTTTAGATGTCTTGGAAGTAACTTGAAAAAATTGTTTTCTTTTAAGGAATATTTCATAATTAAAAAGAAAAAGATAAAAACAAAAACTTCTTAAGGAATCCTGCTATATTTTGACTTATGTTTCTTTCTCTTTCATTGTGTGTTTACATGTGCACGCATGTGTGGTTGTTTTTGTTCTTTTGGGTTCTTTGAAGAAGTTGGAGAAAATTCTAAGGTTTGGTACAATGTAGACAAATAAAATTTCTCTGTCTCAGAAGCTTTCATCCATCTGAAATTTGAAACTAAAGTCTGGTAAAAGCACCCATGCAACTGCTCTGGGACTGAAGGTTGAACTGTTAAGAGTTTTGCCAATTTATAAAGATGTAGTGTGACTTAAAATTAAGAGCCCAACTTCATACTGATATTCATTTCCAAACTTCAGCTATCTGGAGAAGCTGAGCAAAAGGACATTTTGGTCTTAACCTACTTCCTAGTAGGCAGAAAAAAAGCTTATTGCCAAAGTCCTTTTTGTGTTGCATATGGTCAGCCTTCAATGCTAAAGACATGTGAATGAGGATTCATCTCTCAAATATGTTGTCTACTTGTTGCTGCCATAGCTGCTGTTGCTCAAACAGCCTCACGGAGGAGGACGCATTTGGCACAACCCCTCAGTCTTGCTGACAACTCCGAAATCCAGTTGAAAATATGATACACAAAAAGCACACAAAGGCAGAGAGGTGAAACTGTAGCTATCTATCTGCAATGCCATTTCAGTTAATCTCTGTCTGAATAGCCTCTCAGTACTAAGGAACAGCAACAGGATTAAAGTAGAAATATTGAGACATAAAATATGCAAATGATAATTGCATTTAGCAAATGGAAATCGTCCTGTAGTGTAAGGTCTTGGCATCTCCTGGAGATCAACAGGCCAGAAGTACCCAGTCTTCTCTAGGTCCTCAATATTCCCGTCTTCACACCCCTATCCCTGATCCTATTAATCCAGGGGAGCCTGGATCAAACTCCAGAATACACTTGCTTCTCTCATGAAGATAGAAGTTTCCAAGAACAGGTTAGACCAACTCTTGTTTTTATTCAGGAACAGTTGCCCATTTTACATGAACTTCACACTTACCACATTGAGCTTACCGGCTCTGTGAGTTTGCCCTTTCTGAAGTGGGCTCAATGAACCTTTTCTGTCACTTCCACCCACACTGCATTTCATTTCTTATTTGTTTGAAACAAATATGTCTTATTATGGAAAACTTTTTTCAAGGAAAAAATGTGGAGAATAGTAATTTTCTCTCTAGTAAGTGAAACACATTTGTCTAGTGATCATTCTAAAGCTTATGCTGTTATTCTGGAAACCAAAGTGCTCATTTGTATTCTTTAGAGAATACAGGCAGATCTTTGGCATGTAATAATTTGCTGAAAATTATGCCTTTGATGGCTGGATTTGGAGCAATATTTAGGGTATGAGATGAATTCATTTTCCGCCTCCAAGGTTTCCATTTGGAACTTAAAATATGGTACAATCAGTAAACATATTTTCTATGCATACACGCACATATCTGGATAAACTTAACAGTGACTATGGTTGTGGGTAACAGAGTTAGCTTTAAATTTTGCTAGGACTGGAGGGTAGACAATGTATGGAATTCAGTTAGGATAGTGAAATTCACTAAGGGAAACAGCGATAGAGCTTAAATCTTGTACAAAATTTTGCAGCTTCTATACCATGTGATTATATGGTATGACCAAGTAGTCCAAAGGAGCTGCAATGAAAGGAGGGCCCAGCTTACCAAAGGATGGTGACTAATAAGGGGACAATGTAACTGATTAAAGAGAGTTTTGGCAACTTGCAGTACCAAGAGATTGACAGGAAGTGCAAGATGGCCTGAAATGTGTTAGCCTGCCTTACCGTGTCCTCAGCAGAGCAGCAGCCTGCAGAAAGGCTTAGGCATGGATTCCCAGACTATGTATCACATGTCCTGGGCATTTCTCTTGGCCTCTGCAACCACCAAGAAGTAATAACAATGGTAACATGACTCTTATATGGACATCTAGAAACTACCAAGTATTTCCAATCTCAAATAACTCTAAGTTATTTGGTTGTGCATTAGAAGTATTATCCCCATTTAACAGGTGAGGACCTAAAGGTTACAGAGATTAATTGCAAATGACAAGATGCAATGGGGTCAGAGCATGAGTTGAGGCTTTTGGGTGTCACAAACACACCGCAAAGAGCTCACTGTCTGCTGGTTGGGGACTACTTTTTGTCATTTCCTTCTAAGCCTCAGCACCCAGTTGACCCGCCTTTCTTCTTGCCAAACTTGCACCCTCACATACTGGAAAAATCAAATTCAAGATCCTCCTTTCCTTAAGATTTTCCACAGTTGAGTAGTTATTCCACTGGCTGCCTCCAAAGCCCTGTATCCTCCTCACCTTCCTGATTATTCTTTATAAAAGTCTGTTTTTAAGTAGGATAAACAGTTTTCTGTTACTTGTACACCAAGACTTCATAAACAGTTGACTCTTGGACAATATAGGGGTTGGGAGCGCTGACTCCCTGTGCAGTCAGAAATTCTTATATAACGTGACTTCCCCAAAACTACTAATAGCTTGCTGTTAATTATGTTGGTAAACACATATTTTGTGTTAAATATATTATATGCTGTATTCTTACAATAAAGTAAGCTAGAGAAAAGAAAATGTTATTAAGAAAATCGTAAGGAAGAGACAATGTATTTACTATTCATTAAGAAGAGGTGGATCATCATAAAGGTCTTCATCCTCATCATCTTCACACTGAGTTGGCAGAAGTAGAGGAGGAAGAGGAAGAGTTGGTCTTCCTGTCTTAGGGGTGGCAGAGGCAGAAGGAAATCCACTTAGAAGTGAACCTATGCAGTTCAAACCTGTGTTGTTCAGGGGTCAACGTTTTGTGTATGTGTGCCAAAAAAAAAAAACAAAAAACAAATGTATTACAAGTAAATGCTAACAACCACTGACATTCTTTCTAACAGTTTCTCTTAGAGCTTTAATGTTGGTAAGTACTTGATTGGCCTTCCAGATTATCCAGATTCTTGTACTTGATGTACAAGTAAAACTGGCAACAGTGTTACCAATGCTGTCTCGTTTTTTTCTACCTATCAGTCTTGTGACACCTGTTTTGTGGTTGCATGCAGCCTCTCCACTAAGACAACAGCAAAAATTGGAAATTTTGTCATAGCAGCATCCTAGTTCAAAATATCACCAAGTGGTAAATCAAGAATTCGGGAATGGATCAGCTTTGGTGAAATTGGTGTTGAACATAAAATATATTTAGATAAAGATTTAAACAATTGGAAGAATTGCAATCATAGCAATTTATGTAAATGTTATTTAAAATTTTTATGTGGTAAAAATTATATAATCAACAAAATCAGAATGTAGAGAAGGTAAGAAAGGAAGACACATAAGAGAGGTAACAGCTGCTTAAATCTTTCATAGCAATGAATCAATCTATACCAAAATGAATAGTTAATATACAGTAATTAATAAATTAATTAGGTGTGTGAAACATTTATTTGAAGTTTAGCACTTCCTTCAGTTCATTTCAGTTTATATTTCTTCTATTAAATTGAAGTATATTTCTATCATTTAAAAGAACAAATACAATATGATTCAATTCTCGTATTTTTTATTTTCTCTTTTTTTCTCCCTCCTTCCTTTCTTCCTTTGTTGTTTTTTGTTCCGTTCCTCCCCCCTCAATCATCCATTTGTTCATTTATCCATCCATAGCAACCATCCATCCATTCATCTATTCATTTTTCTATCTTGTAGATGCTTATATAAGAGGTCTGGAATGTCATACACCAAATGTTACAGCTTTTTTTATTAACTTGATGGTACAACATGGAGTAATTCGTTGCTTTCTTCTTTGTACTTGTTAGTACCGCCAAAACATTTTATAAAGAGCTCCTCTCATTTTTATTTTTAAAAATGTAATTAGACACAGACTTTACTTTGGAAAGCTCATGATCTATGAGAAGAGGTTAGGCCCAGTGTTTCTAGCAGATCTCTGTGCCTCTCACCTGCCTAGGCAGCAGTCTCCTGGGTTACATATCCATTAACAATCACCAAACTGCTTCCAGCCGGGCTTAGTGACTGAGCTTAGATCCTTTGAGTTCAGACAGTCTAGATCCCAAAGCAGCTGTTCTAATGCAGAACCTCAAAGGCCCTTATCCTGCTATTATTGCACTGCAGAATTTTCTGAGTATCTCACACACACACACACACACACACACACACACACACTCCATTATTGACCTTTTGTGTGTCCTTGGCCGCGTTATTTGTGCATTTGTGTTTTGATATCTCTGTTTGAAAATAAGTGTGTTTGTACCTGTCCCACTTAGTACTTTGAGGTTTAAAGAAACAAGATGTTAACAAGACACTGATTAACTTCATTGTCACGAGGCTGCTGTGGTACACTGAAGATCCTAAGAACATTTTGATAGGAAGGATAGAGTTTGTTTACTTTCCTTTTGGAAACAAACTTTTCTATAAGGTTCTGGGGATTCTTAGTAGCAAGTAAGAATGTAAATGATGAGACACCAGGTAGGATGAAGCTTTACAAATTCTTTTCAAAAGAGCGCCAGGCCAATAAACTTATCCTGAAAATATTTTCATGGGCTCCTTATACACAGAACTGTGAACTTTCCCCCTTAAAATCCAGTATTCTTTTTCTTCTGTATTATTAGTAGGCTAGGAGAGAAGCATTTGGCTTCTACTAAGCTCACATGCCCACACAGGCTAAATAGATCACAGGAGAGATAAATAAAGCGACCTTTTCTGGCTGTATTACCTTCTAAGTTTCCTTCAGCCCCAGTCAGATTTTTTTTATGCCCTGGAATATGGGACAATGGCTATTATTGGGGTCAGTTAAGATCCTTTCCTCTGGGTCCCTAATTGGCCGTACTGGCACTCCTGTAGAGTCAGGAATGTCTCCTCCTGTCAGGAGACAGGAGGCATCTCAGGATTTACCAGTCTCTAAGAAAACCTAAGTTCAGAGAATTAAAATGCATTACGTTAAAAATCTCTTTTGATACATGCATGAAATCTAAAAATATTAAAATAGCTTACAACAGCACAGCCCAATCAAAATTTAAGATGTACGTTGATAAATTTATATTTTTCTAGTAGCCATATTAAAAAGTGAAAAAGATGAAATTAATTTTAATGATACATCATATTTAACCCAGTATATTCAAAATATTATTTAAACTTGTAATCATTATAAAACGTTATTAATGAGATATTTTACGTTCTTCTTTTGTACTAAGCTTTTAAAATCTGATGTGTGGTTTCCACTCACAGCACATCTCAATTCGTACCAGGCACACATTGCTTAATAGCCACATGTGGTGAGTGGCTACTATGTTGGATAGCACAGGCATAAAAGGTTAGTAGATCCTGTGTATTTTTGCAAACATTGCTAATCCATCTTAAATTTGTTAAAAAATAAAACCGGTACAATACATATGTCTAAATCTCACAACAGAGACCATAGAGTACATCGCAAATTAACTTCCTTTATTCTGGCAACTTCAAATATCTGTCATCACAGATAATCCAGAAGTAAACAATAAGTGAAGTTCCTTATGTGCTCATTGCTTCCTAAGGGTAGGGAAACTTTGAATCACTTTGAGAATACAATCCTAGGTACACAGGGAGATGCTATGTCCTGGGATTTTAATACATTAGAAAGTGAGCAAGCTGGAAGTAATTGAGATTGACGTGGTCAGAGAGACTACCCTAAGAGAATGCTTTGAACACTTCCAAAAACCTTAAAAGACACTGCTCAATAAATTCAAGGGAATACATTTATGGAGAGCATAGAGACTTTTCATATAGTGTCATTAGTTTAATACATTTGCTCATTTGTCCCTGTCTATGACTTACTGAGGAGAAACAATATGGCCCAAAGTGCTATAAATGGTGATTATCTTAAAATACAGTCAGAGAAGAGTCCAACAAGTAATGAGTTGTAGAGAAGATAAACCTATAGTTCAATGGAAGTTTATTTACTCTTTTCACCTTTTAACACACATGCTTCATGCAGAATTCTAAGCAAAAGAACTGCAGAGCGACCTGGTGCGTTTTACTGCTGACATTTACTATTTCCCCTTTTTTAAAGTTGGCAAATGTTAAGGGCAGTTGCTACAGACAGCTTCTACTCATGTGCAAACCGTGAAAAAAAATCACTATTCATTGTTACCTATAATTTAGGCTCTCAGGTGAAACCAAATTCATATGCACATGGTGGCTCCTGGAAATTCTGTTCCAAACTCAATTTAATAATAACAATAACCAACATCTTTTGAGATTTTGATAGATACAAAGCACCCTTCTAAGCAGTTTATATGCATTATCTCACTTAATGCTCAGAAAAGCCTGATGATTTTCGTTATTTCTCCTTTACAAAGGAGAGCATTGAAGTACAAGGCATTTACACAACTTGCTCAAGATCCCCCAGTTGGTAAGTGATGGACTGGGGGCTTTAACTCTGATCCATCTCACTCCACCATCCAGGGATTTGGCAGCTCAGCTTAGGTGCAGGCCAACACAGAGATTATACTTAAGAGTGGGTGAAGTCTCAAGAAAGACAAGGAAAAGGATAAGGGTGCTGAAGACTGAATTGCAGGGCAGGCACTCATCCCTTCTCCCCTTTCCGCTCAGGTTCTTGCTTCCTAATGCTGATTTATTTTTTCATCTTATGCCCCATCACTGATTTTCTTTTTATCTCCATTTGACCACCTGTAACTTTCTTGATCTTCCAGTGGAGGACACTGACATGAATCATCTATTTGGTCAAATCAAGGACTATTGGGAAACATTGAATCCTCTCATCTCATTCTTAATCCAGGAATTTAAAAAAAGTATTAAAGCTGCTCATTCTAGTGAGAATGCTGAAACTCTGTGTCACACAAGATAAACGTAAGAATAGACAGCTGTACATGTTTCTTGGGCTTATTTCATGTTTCCATTGCAAAGTATAAACATAATAAGGTTAGAAGAAGCATTGCTTTCTGTATAACTTCATGCTTAGGCAGAAAGGAAAATATAAAATTACATATTTAAGGGTGACCTATGTGGAGTAGACGTTTTGGCAATTGAAAGGATGTCATTATGATACCTAATAACATTGATCCTTTGGATTAGAAAGGATGAGAGTCCATCTAAAAACAACAGGTTGTTTTTAAGCTGCTACTTTTCTTTATGAGGCCAGGATAGTTGTGCTGCTGCTATTTTAGGGACCTCATATTTCTCCCTGATTGGTTCCAGGCATTTCTCCCAGATATCTGTTGACATCTTGTCTATGTATCCAGGCTGGAGCTAAGGTTTCTTGACTGTAGAACCCTGGGAGAAAAAGCAGTAAAAATAACTAAGTTATAAAGATAATGAATAAAATTAAATCTTCATCATGACCTGCAAGTACCTAAATGATATGCCCCACCAATCTCCTGGCCCAGCTCACCCTGGTCCAGCCACTCTGGCTTCTAGTGTGCCAAGTTTATTCCTTCCCCTGGACTACTGCATTTCGAAGCAGATTAAAGATGGGTGGCTACACATTCTTTGGTAGTCTTCCCATGGAAAGGGAGAGTTGGGTTCCATGCCTCCTTTCTGTGAATCTGGGAGGACTCTGTCACTGCTTTGACCAGGAGAATATGACTGAAGTTATGCTACTTCAGTTTGGTGACCCAGGCCTTAAGAAACTGGCAGGTTCCACTTTTGAAACCTTGAGTTACACCATGTAAGAAGTCCAAATACCCTGAGACTGCCATGCTGGAGAAGCCACATGTAGGCACTCTGTTCATCTGTACCAGCCAAATCCAGCCTTCCAACCCTGCTTACAAAGGTACTAGACTTGGAAGTGAAGCTGCGTCAGACATCCAACTCAGTTGAGCCTTTGAATGACTCCAGCCCCAGCTGCCATCTGACGCAGCCACATAAGTAAACTCAAGCAAGAAACTGCCCAGCTGAGTTCAGTCAATCCACATAACTGTGAGAGAAAATAATAGAGTGATGCCTTAAGCCATTAAAATGTGGGCTTATTTATTTATCCAGCCATTGATAACCAAAACACACTTGTTCCCTCCACTTGAAATGCCCTTTCTTGGGTCTCAACTCAAATATCACCTCTTCAGACATGCCAGAGTAGCCTCTCCCACCCCCACTGGTATTCTCTATTCCTAATTTATGCCTTCTCTGCTTTGTTATTTTTTATAGCACTTATAAATTATATCATGTATATCATATTATACATGTATTTGTTTTTGACTACTTTCTCCTGGTAGAAGGCAAGTTCCATGAGGGCAGATACTTTGGTTGGAATATGTCCCCAAACTTCATGTGTTGGCAACTTAATCCCCAGTGCAACAGTTCTGAGTTGTGGGGCCTTTAAGAGGTGATTAGGTAATAAGGGCTCTGCTCTCATTAATTGTTGCTGCTCTTGCAGGAGCGGGTTAGTTAATTGTGTGAGTGGGTCTGTCATCGCAGGAGTGGACTCCTCATAAAAGGATCAGTTTGTTCCCTTTCCTCTTGCTAATACTTGTGACTTCTCACCATGTGATGCCTTCCACCATGTTATGATGCCACAGGAATTCCCTCACCAGATTCCAGCACCTTGTTCTTGGACTTCTCAGCCTCCAGAACTATGAGAAATAAATTTCCTTTCTTTATAAATTTTTCAGTCTGTGGTATTCTAATATAGCAATACAAAATGGACTAAGGCAACAAAATTATTTCCTTTTCCATTTTTGTCCACTGCTGTATCTCCAGCACTTGGATCAGGATGTGGCAGTTGGTAGGCTTTAGGTAAATGTTTCTTATGTAAATGATTGAAAGAATGCGTCTTTGCCCGTATGTGAGCCTGTCCCTTTTAGAGCACAATTGGGCAGACTCTGATTTGGCATCACTCATAGGAGAACACAGAAATATTTTAGTCACAAGTACTCTAGTCTTACAGGAAAATATGTGCCACCTAGTATGGTGTCAAGAAACCAGGAGGATCCCCCACCTCAACACTTAACACCACCGGCTCCTACCCAGGTTCCACAAATAACTTTGTCCAAGTTCCACAATCAACTTTGTCCACAGTTGAGTTACAGATAAATTGGAGATACAGAGGCAAACAAAACATAACAAAAATCCCTGCTCTTGTGGAGCTTATGTGTTATCTGGGGAAGATATAAACAAACAAATAAAATATGTAGAAAAATATTTGTATGCCTAAAATAGAATTAGTCATGTTTGATTTTATAATTGCTTTTCACTTGCAGTAACAGGCACAATCAAGAAATATGGCAAAGTGCGGAATAAAAAATGCTATAAAACATGGATCTTCTTAAATGAAGTTAATTCAGATGTAACAAAAATTCACATATTATGTTCCTTGAAACTTAAAAAAATGCGACTTTAAATTTAACACTCTCAATTCTAATGGGGATATGAGTTGACTTTCAAGTATATTTTAGAGCTCAAGTTTAGTTAACCAATAACTTGCTGAATTATGCAAAGAGCTTTGGCTTTCAAAATCTTATTACTTTTCCCCTGTCAAGATTTAATAATTTTTAGTAAGGGTTTGAACGTTTTAACCAGATATGCTAAATCTCCCAAATGCATGTATAAGATGTTATTATGTTAATAGCAATGTACATTATAGTATCTGCACACATTGGAAAAAATATATATGTGTTGTATTAGAAAGCGATGAGTGCTATGGAGAATGGGAGTGTGGGGTTGTGTGAGAGGGTGGGATCCAATTTCAAGTAGGATAGTCAGGGAGGGCCTCACTGAGGAGGTAACATTTCAGCAGAAAACCTAAAGGAGGGGAGAGAGCAAAAAAAAAGTGGCTATATGGGTAAGAGTGTTCCAGCCAGAGGAATGGCAGGTTCAGAAGCCCTGAAGCTGTTTTGTAAAGCTCATGTTTATGGCACAGCAAGGACCCCCCTGTGGCTGGAGTGAAGTAAACAAAGGAAAGCTGCGGGAGGGAAGCAGTGATTCAAAAAAAAAGAAAAAACACCAAAAAGCAAAACTCTCACCTGTAGAGTTTGCATGGTGTAAATACTTAATGGCCGATGTCAAGCTACCAACTTACTGTCACTGAATGCAGAGTTGGGAAGAGATGAACATAGATGGTTCTCAGGACCCAGTACACACAGACTCCAACACAATATGAGGAGGTCAGAGAGAGAGCAGGGCTAGATGGCATAGGGCCTAGAGGGCAATTCTAAGAACATTGACATTTACTCTGGGTGATGTGGGAAGCCATTGGAAGGTCTGAAGTAGAGAAGTAACATGGTGCGACTTTCCTTTGTAAAGTACTATTCTACAGAAGCTCCCTCATGAGCAAATAGATGTGTGTGTGCATGTGTGCATGTGTGTGTGTGTGTGTGTGTGCATGTGTGTGTGCACGTGCACATGGCCACACATATGTCTGTGTCTGTTTCTTCTTCATGGATGGCAATTCACCCCAGCTGTTACTCTTCTTTCTTTGGGGACAGATACAAAAGAAGAATACAAATCTTTTCTTTTTTCTTTTTTCTTTTTTTTTTTTTTTTTGAGGCAGAGTCTCACTCTGTTGCCCAGGCTGGAGTGCAATGGTGCGATCTTGGCTCACTGAAACCTCCGCCTCCTGGGTTCAAGCAATTCTCCTGCCTCAACCACCTGAGTAGCTGGGACTACAGGTGCCTGTCACCATGCCCAGTTAATTTTTCTATTTTTAGTAGAGATGGGGTTTTGCCATGTTGGCCAGGCTGGTCTCGATCTCCTGACCTCAGGTGATCCACCCACCTCAGCTTCCCAAAGTGCTAGAATTACAGGTGTGAGCCACCATGCCCGGCCTCAAATCCTTTTCTATGAAGGGCCAATCCTCTTTCTTCATTTAGGCATTTAACCCAGAACCCACTGAAATAAAAATGACAATATCAATCATAATTTTTAAGACTATGTGGCTCACTCAACCAAAGAGCTTCTCATACAAGTGAAATGCAGCACATGTGTGAAGCCTTAATATGTCATCACAATCTGTTCTATTACTTCATCTCATCAATTGGTAATGGAAGTATTCTTAGGATCCTGCTATGTTCTCTAGCTTTGAAACTCACAGCATCCTATTCAAACTCATGTGCATATATATGTGTGAGAAATGGGAGGGTTGTCAGCAGTCATTCAATAATTTTGAAGAGGAGCACTTTGAAACTACACTTAGACCAACCCGCAGTTTTCATTATCACGGTCATTGCTGAAACCTACTTTAGGTCAGCATAAGTTAGCTAGCACCTTGTGGCCTGCTTTGGAATTCAAAGCCATCATATGAGACAATATCCCTGAACAGAATTTTAAAATTGAAGCTATACGTAAGAATGGTATGGGGGGTAGGGACCTTCTGAATTAAAAGTTTAATTTTGGGTGGGTCCAAATGGTACAGATCAAAGAAAGAGAAAATACTAGCACAGTGACCGACTTCCTGAGCACAAATACATAGGCTTGAAGATGGAAAAGGTGAAATAGTTGAACATAATGTCAAGAAAAAGAAAGAGGCAGATGCTTATAAATGTAACAGAAGCCATGAATTATTATACAATATATCCTAAAGAATTTCTCTCCTAGCTATGAAAGAAATAGTCTTTGCCTCAGGGGTCTTTTGCTAATATCTTCTAGCAGCCCCAAGATATATAGATATTGTCATATTGAAGCTCCTCAGAGGCTTGAACAATATATGTGACTATGTACATTTTCTTGGGAAAGTTGAAAGATATAACAATAAATGCATCTGTAGGTCAGGCGTGGTGGCTCACACCTGTAATCCCAGCACTTTGGGAGGCCCAGGCAGGAGGATCACCTGAGGTCAGGAGTTTGAGATCAGACTGGCCAAGATGGTGAAACCTCGTTTCTACTAAAAATACAAAAATTAGCCAGGTGTGGTGGTGCACACCTGTAATCCCAACTACTTGGGAGGCTGAGGCAGGAGAATTGCTTGAACCCAGGAGGCGGAGGTTGCACTGAGCTGAGATCGTGCCACTGCACTCCAGCCTGGGTGACAGAGTGACACTCCAACTCAAAAAAAAAAAAAAAAAAATGCATCTGCTATAATATAGATACTGAGATCATAGACTTAGAACCCAGAGGGGCCTGGATTTGAATTCCGAACTCGCTACTTACTGGCTGTGTGATTTGAGGCAAGTTTCTTAACCTCTCTGTGCCTCTGTTTCTTAATCTAAAAATTGAGAATCGGAATACCTTGCTTATAGGGTTGTTGAGGGAGATAAATAAAAATAAATGTATTAAGTCTTTAAAAGGATTTTTGTATGCAGCAAATGTGAAAAAAGTGTTAACCCTGATGATGGTGGTGATAGTGGTAATGATCATGATGACACTGGTGGTGGTGGTGGTGATGATGGTGTTGGTGATAATGGTCATTATGATACTTGCCTATCACAATCCTTATTTCTCTTACCCATTTTCTTTGTGCTCATGACTTCTCCTTTGAAATGGCTTTTCAAAAAGCATATGGATGTCAATTCAAAGTACCCCTTAAGTGAGTTTCTTTGAAAACTTTTTCTTCCTGAAAATAATTGTTTCAAATAAACAGATGCCTCTTTGATACTCTTTTTCTCTCTGTCCAATTGGTAAAGTTTGAATTCTCTTAAAGTATCTCCAGGGTGTCTTCCACGTAAAATTCACAAGTAGCTTTTTGGCCAAACTTGCTTCTTCCTTCATCTGAATCTCACTCCAGTTTTCTCCTGCTGTGTCATCTCTCGACTAGTCTCCAGAATATTCTTCTAATCAGAATCTTCCCAGCATCCTTCTTATTCCCTCAACAAGTGAATCTCCTTTAAATCAACACAATTTCTACACTAGGGATTAATGTTCATAGCAACAGAGCTCCTTTCGGAACCAAGGAAACCTTTCTATTTGTGCATAAAGTCTCCTTTGATTTATTTTAAAGTGGAGTTCTTATTTCAAAGCATTGACTTTCTTTGGAGAAGTATTCTGACTCATCTAAGTGAATCATCATTTTGGCTTGTATCACTAAAAAAGTGAACACTTCTCCCAAACAATTTATGGAGTGAAAAGTTGGTACCTGCACCAGCATTAATCAGAGGCTGACTTTGGTACTGGATGAGTTATTCAATGGAGAAGAGAAAACATGTTGTACTTGGATAAATTCAAGGATATGAATTTCTGTCTCATAAGGCTCTTTCTGTAGAGAAAGGCATGCTAATTCTGGAGTCACAGACTTGTGTTACACCCCTGGGGCTTCAATAACTTTACCATGGACCTTGGGCATGTAATTTAATGCTTCTTAGAAGCTTCAATTCCTAGTTTGTAAAGTGAGATTATTAGTTTCTAACCTCCAAGTGTTCCCTTGAAAATTAAATATGATAATATATGAAATGACTTTATAAATATCAGGTACCTTCATCATTTTTAAAATCTTATGTGGTAGAGAAACTTTAGGAAGGAATTTTTTGACAATTTGTTTTTTAGAAACAATTTTTCTCAACTGAGATAATCACATGTCCTCAGATTTCAAAAGGATAATCTAATAATCCAAATATAATAATTGACATTTAAGGAAGAACTTGTTTTGAGAAAAATCATTTATTTTAGAAGTCAATTTCTCCCTCCCTCTCTATCCCCATCCCTCCTTGTATATTGTACTAAGGCATGTACCCAGGTTACCAAGAACTTTTCCATCTTCTCATTACTCTATACATTTCAGAGGCATCAAAAGCATTCGGATAATATCTTTGAAAGACAAGGGGCGCACCTGTCATCCGGCACCTGTGAGCCCAGCGAGGCTACAGCTGGGATAGGAGAGTGGTGCAGTTGTTTTGGATTAGCTGATCTGCTCTCTGAGGCTGGAGTTCAGGGTCCAGTCCTGGAGGTTCAGAGAGGGCTTGGTAGAAAATGCAATTAAACGAGTACCTTCCATGACAAGGAGAGGTGCTGGGGTAAGCATTCGGGGATGGATTTTTGTGCTGATAAATCCCAGCACGCTCAGTGATGCTGTATGGGCAGGAAGCTCTGAACTTTCTTCTACAAAGTCATCTGCTAGTTCATATGGTAGAATTATCCCAGAGGGAGGCAATTGCCCTATGGGAGGCTCAAGGTGTGTTTAGAAAGGGGCTTTGTGGTATTTATTAAAATCATAATAACAACAACAACTAATATCCTTCTAAGAACTTTGCATATATGATCTCATTTAATCCTTGCCACAGCCCTGGAGGCATTAGTACCTACATTTTACAGATGATGAAAATGTCAGAGATGTAACTTACCTAAGGTCACAGAATTAGAATTAGTCACTTCTTGAGCCAATGCTTTCATCATCTACATGAAAGTTGGCAACACTTTTTGTGGAAAGAAAAGTGTAGGGATAGTAAGGATGGTATTAGTCAATATCTATGCATTTACTATGTGCAAGTCATGTTGAGATGTGTACGCATTATGTCACTGATGACCCATAATACTATCATGACATCGGTTCCATTCTATTTACATTCGCATTATATACAGAGGCCCAGTTTGTTGCATGCCTGAGTTCATGGTTACCTACTGGGATGTTGAACATCACAAGCTGCGCTCTCACTTCTAGTATCTAATATCATGTATGTGTATGCCAAAACGAACCTTTTTCAAGTTGTTTCTGGTGTTTGAATATTATAAAACAAGGGTTTGCAATGATTATGGTGAAGCTGAGTGTCCCCTTTTTTGTAAATGCTATTGTATTTGGTTTTATTTCTTTGCTGCTCTACAATGAAATCACCATAAAAATCACTTTATGTCTGTAGTGAAATTTTCCAAACCATCACATATCTATATGTACCTGAAATTTTACAACACTTTAATAACAGTTATTTAAACAAGCACTTTTTTATATTTTTGTCTATGAAAAACCACATTCGATTTATTAATTAAATTAGAATATTAGAGCTGGGAAACTACCTTCTATGTAAATTATTGGTGGGAGTTTATGAAAGTCTTGTAGTAAGACTAAAAGTGGAGTGAAGAATTGTACTTAAGCTAATGCAGCTGATAGAACATGTTAAAAATGCATGGGAGACAAGATTTCGATACTCATACTTGTTTAAGATTTAGTGGAATTTGTAGATCGAGTAGACTTTAACTCCAAGGTCCTTTCCTAAATAACTCAAAATGTATACTAGGAGTTGTTGTTTAGGTTGGAAACCTTTTTAAAACAGGAAATTCACTTTTGTTCATGGCACAAACCTTTATAAGGACATTAATGGTATTTTAAAATTACGATCTGTGATGTAAATTTGTCTTGTGAGCCTTACTTAGATTTGACTACAGACTCTTCTCTCAGTTTGGTCTGTTCACCTATTTGAGTATGTTTGTAGCAGCTATTGCTGTATTTCTCATTTCCTTTAGCAAGGCTCTGATAAGAATGATGGAAACAATTGGGACCTTGCCACCAATCTCCGCCCCAAAAGAAAACACCTCAATTCTCAAATGAGGTCCCCATTAGGCCTGTGTCAGAAGTTTCTCATGAGGTCTGGGCCACCCTGGAGCCCTGGGATTGAGATTTTTTAGACATTGCTCCAGGCTGCTGTGCCCATTCCAATGGATGGCTGTTGCAGTTGGACTCCTCAGGACACAGACTTGGAGATGAAGAATAGCATGTTGGTGGTTTGTTAGTGGGTGCTGTGGGGATCAACAGCCATTGATTGTTGGAAGGCAAGAAGGCAGGGGTGGCCAGAGGAATAAGTCAAACTGTAATGTAGTTGCAGTGGAAGCCTCGGCTAACCTGACAAGGGATTCTGAAGATGAGATGGCTCTTGGGAGCTATCCTGAGCGGGGTAGGAGGGTCAGGCCTTTCTATCCTCATGTAGATCAGTCATTGGAAGTGAGGTGCCCAGAGAAGGTGACATGACCTTAGGCAAAGTGGATTTTCTGCAGCTGGGATAATCTCTGAAGGGGGCTGAAAATCAAGGGCTGCCTGCCAACAGCACTCCGAGTAACTGAAGCAATAAGTTCCTAATTCCTGAAGGGCAGTCTGTGCAAGCTCATCACAGCATCTGCCACATTGACCACTTGGGAACTCCACTCTTCTCTTTAGTAGTTCCAGGCCAAACTTTATTTACTGGGGCTTTTGCAGACCTTGCCACCTGGATGACCCAATGGCTTTGGACAGAGAAGCATAATAGTGTCTGGTGAGATCAATAGAGTCATGAATCCTGCTGACTACCCTCTCCATGGAACAACTTCCTTTATACAAAGACTAGAGTTGCCATCAAGGGGCTGTTCCATACACAGCCACATAGCCAGGCGAAGCCATGAAGCCAGCCATATGCCATGTTATAATTATGATGCCATAATTCTCTGTTTTCATGGACCTGCCTCTCCAGGACTTTGGAGCTCCTTGAGCCTGGAACTATGTCTTATTTAATTTCTGTTTCTTCAGTGTATTGTTTAGTGCCTGTTTCATAGCTTGTGCTTACTCCATTTTGTTTCAGTGTTAGTAGCACTTAAAAGGATGATGCCTAGATTTCTCCTGGGTCTGTCCAAGCCTGTCAATAGTTTTGATTGTCTTCATCAGTTACCCAAATACAGTGTTAGTTCTAATTTGATAGTTATCCTTTGCTTTGTCTCTCTGCCTAATACTCTTAAAGTCACAATTATATGTAAGTAGAGTAGAGTGGTGATGAGGTGGGCAGTGTTGGTACCTGCTATTGCCTGTGTGCCAGGATCCATCCAGAACTTCGATCTCTTGCTGCATGAGAGGAAGCAGGAGCTGGGAAACTAGCTTGACATTAAGCACACCTGAATTTGAACTCTGCTTATCAGCTGTGTAATCCTGGCGAAGATGTTTATCCTAAGACTTATAAGACTTATTAAGACTTCTCCTCGTCTGTAATATGAGTTACTACACAAATGTTCAAAAAGCAGCAGTATTCATAATAGCCAAAAAGTGGAAACAACCCAACTGTGTATCAACAGATGCGTGGATAAACAAAATATAGTATATCCATATATAGGAGTATTATTCGGCCCTAAAAAGGAATGAAATTCTGACACATGCTACAACATGGATGAATGTTGAAGATATGTTAAGTGAAATAAATCAGACACAAAAGGACAGATATTGTATGACTTTGTTTATATGAGCATTGTTACTATTTGCTCTGAATCTCTTCTGGCATGTAAACATGGTTTCAAATGAACACACTATCAGATATTTATTTATTCTTCAAAGATTTATTGAATGAATACTGTTCCAGGTACTGGGAATACACCAGTGAAAAAGACAAGATTTCTACCTTCATGGAGATTACATTCCAGCGTGGAGAGGCACTCTCTCTCTCTCTCTCTCTCTCTCTATACATATATATACACACACACAAGCACATACACATATATATGTATTCTCTCTATATATATACACACACACACATAGAGAGAATATATATATATTTATATATATGAATAAATGTACCACATAGTCTCATATATATATGAATAAATGCACCACATATATATATATATATATATATGAATAAATGTACCACATAGTCTCAGTTGTTATGAAGCATCATAAAGGTTGACAGGAAAAGCATCTCTTAGGAAGTGACATTTAAATAGTGCCTTGCGAATATCTGGCACATGCATGTTCTTGAAAGAGGGAATGACAGGTGCAAAGGCCCTCAGGCAGGGATAAGTTTGTGTGTCTAAAGAACAGCAGGGAGGCAAGTGAACAAAAGGAGAGAGTGGTAGATAGGGAAAGAGAAGTACAAAAGCCGTGTTGCCCATGGAAGAGACTTTGGAGTTTGTGTAAGCACGATAAAAGTCTTTAGAAGAATTTTCTCAAGGGAGTGACATGTTCTGAATTATATCTTACAAAACTCACTCTGACTGCTAGGAGATTCTGGGGGCCAAAGGTGGAAGCAGAGAGAGAATTCAGAAAGTTAATGCAGTAATAAAGGTTAGAGCTGATAGTGGCTTGGAGCAGGGAGGTAACAGTCAAGGAGATGAGAAGTGATTGGATTTTAGATATATTTTGAATTTAGAACTGGCCGTTTTGATGGCTGATTATGTATGGGATAGGAGAAAAAGAAAGAAGTCAAGCAACTGATTTCGGGCAATCTGTGCTTTACAGATGAATGGATTATTATTGTCTAGCAGTAAAAGAAATCGTTGGGGGATGGGGGATACAGAAAACAATAGAATGAATCAGTGAAATTCACCAGACTCCCCAAAGAATCATTTTGGTCAGTAGTTAAAACTAACAGAGAGCTATAACAGAGAGAGAGACAGAGAGAGAAGAACAAAGAAGAAGAGAGAGAGAGAAAAAAGAAGAAGGAGAAGAAGAAGGAGGAGAGGGAGAAGAAGCAGAAGAAGAGGAGGAGGAGGAGGAGGAAGAGGAAGAGGAAGAGGGGAGAAAAGAAGGAGGAGGAGGAGAAGAAGAAATAACTTCTGGGAGGAAGAAATGCTACACTAGAAGACCTCAGGCTCTTGTTGATAGTCACTGGAGATGGCATTGGAAGCTTCTGAAGCTCATCTACTAAAGAAAAAAGTGTCTTTTGCTGGGAGACATCAAACATAGAATCAGTTCATTCTGGATTCTGAGAAATGTGGATCTCTCTCCTCAGGGTAGCCTAGCAACCACTAGCCTGGCACAGCACATCAGCAATGCCTATGTCACCTATTATGGTGACCACTCCAAATCCAATACCACTGGAATCCAAAAAAGAACTTGATTTTTAAACCCCTTCCTCTTATTTATCTCTCAAAGGAAGTCAGTCACCTACAGCAAGTGTGGACTTTGAACATCCCTTTCTAGAGAAGTTACCTTGTCTAGTGATATGGATGTCTTTACAGTGCATCAGGTTGGTTAGGAAGCTTTTCGCCATAACAATAGAGTGATGCTGGCTGTAGAAAGTTGAAAGTTGAAGTCTCTTTCTACTCAAGCAGTCAATGAATCTACTGTATATTTCTGTATATTACAACATTCCAGGGCTCCTTTGCTGGCTGCTAACCTTCCTCACCCTGAACTCATAAGTTACACAAACCATTCATTTACTTACAGCTTCATTGAGATCTAATTCACATACCATGCAGTTCACCACTTTAAGTGTACAATTCAGTGGATTTTTAGTCTATTCTGAGTATGTAAATTTTTGTTGATGTATAACATATGTACAGAAAACAAGACAAAACATAAATGAACAGCTGATGAATTTTCAAAATGAACATACTCATAAAGCCAGCTTTCATCTCACTACAGCCCCCAGAGGCCTCCTCATGTTCCTTTACTGGCATTACCCATTCCCAAGGAGACCCAGTATCCTGAATTCTATCACCATAGATTAATTTTCCCTGTTTTAAGACTTTATAAAAAAGAAATCTTATAGTGTGTAGTCTTTGTGTCCGGCTGCCTTTGTAAATTTTTGCTGTGAAACTCAATCATGCTATTAGGAGTATTTGTAGATGATTTATTCCCCTTGATGTATATGGTATACCATTAAGAAACTATAGCACTTTTTTTGTCCATATTGCTATTGATGGATAGCTGTATGGTGGACCATTAAGGAACTATAATTCATTTTTTTGTCCATATTACTATTAACGGATATTTAACATTTTCATGTATGTGTTTGGAGAATATTTTCTGGGGCATATACCCAGAAGTGGGTCATAGTAATGTGTATATGCAGCTTTAGTAGATACTGCCAGTTTTCCAAAGGGGAATATACTACATTACACTACCATTAGCAAGATATGAGAGTTCTGGTTGCTTCTTTACTTCACCAGCACTTGGTGGTGTCATCAAGCTTTCTCAACCTCATATTCCTGGACTCTGGCGAGAGGGCCCCTGAGTAAGCTTCAGGTACCTTCTCCTGGTGTTATACTATCTATATGTATGCACTCTACTGGAGAGACTTCATGGTTCGCAACCAATTTTCAGAGGAGCCCTTGTCCCAGAGAATGACAAAAACCACTGCTTCCAGTTTTCAGCTTTCTTATAATCTCTAATATCGTGGTGAAACAGCCTTTTATTTGAGCCAAGATTTCTCCTGGAAAAGCTGACACTGGTAGGTAGCTGTCTCTATTTTTGAAAAGCACATTATTCAAGGCCAGAGCACTCTGGAGTTTTGCTAGTGCTGGTGTGCATGTTGAGCAATATGTTGGGGATATCCAAAAATTACATGCCTTCAATAAAGGAATGATATTTATTGAGATACTTTAGATGCCTGTGCTATTCGATCAAATAAACACTTATGTGTTTACAAATTGAAAGAGTGAGAAAGTTGGCACGGAAAAACTGATTTTAGTCATGGGCATTATTCTGCTTTAGAAACAACCTCTTGGCATGATGGCATGTCCTGATGGTTAGAAATGTGACACAGCTGGAAATGGCTGATACAAGCAGTAAAGAATTACGGTCACAAAACCCTGCATCCTCCTGCACACACCCTTATTCTTTGAGGTCAATGCACGGACTGATTTTGGAGACTCTTCTGTGGAAGTCAAACCTGTCTCCACTTACAGGTGCATTTACACCAGATTGTGAGGGTAAATAGGACAAAGACAGGTCTTTGAGGGAGGAAATACAATTTTCAGCTTCTTAGTTTAAACACTTCACTTTTTTCAGAATACATTAATTTTGATTGTGTTTAGAAAGCAATCAGACTTCCGACTCAGACTCTGAAAACTTCTTCTTCTTATTTTAGTACTGTTTATCCAGTCACCTATCTATCCATTCATTCATCCGTCCATTTCCATCCTCACATCTGTCCATCCAAGCATCCATTCATCCATCCAACCATCCCGTGCATGTCAAACACCAGTTGAATATATAACATTCTTAAGCATTATGGGACGATACAGATGATTGGTTCATTTCCTGATATAGCTGGAGAGGGAAGACGTAGCCACATGGAATACCTAGAGAATACAGTACTATCAAGATAACATGGGCAAGTACAAATTAAGATGGTAGGGACTCAAATGGAGTGACCTTTATGTGCAGAGCAGTGACGGGTGGTGAGATGAAGCTTGGAAGGTTTCTTGAAGGAGTCAGTATTGAGCTCTGCAAAGAAAGTTTATACTTTGTGCTGATGGATATTAGAAAATAAAAAGCCTTCGAGGAAAGATGCAGTGATGATACACTGGTGAGGAGAGGATAGCCTGCTGACATCAGGGAAACTGCTTGACCAGAGCACAGAGGCAGCCACCTTCTTCTTGGAAGGCACCTTCTTCTTGGCAGCCACCTTCTTTTGGCAACCTTGAGAACCAGGTACAGGAGCTTGAGTTTGTTCCAGTGAGCAAGGGGACGGTCCAGTTGGAAAAGAGATAGGACAAGGCTGCCCCCTTCTGGTTTCTTGTGCAGTCTATTCATGCTCCCGTCTGAAGACACTTACTAGGGCCTCTGCCTGCCTGGAGCATTTCTTCCCTCCAGATATTCACATGATTTCCCCCCTCACCTCTTTCATCTCTTCATTCAACTGTCACCTTCTCCTTGAGGACTTCCTTGACATCACTTTAATTAAAATTGCAACAACCTCAAACTGCCAACACTTCCTCTTTGTCTTCCCTGCTACTTTGTCTTCATAGCACTTTCCACCTTCTAATCTACTACATGATTTTCTTATTTATTTTGTGTAGTGTCTGTTTTGTTAGTTTTTCCTTGTTTATACCTACTATAATATAAGCTCCCACGAGAGCAGACTTTTATCTGTTGTGCCTCCAGTGCCCAGAACAGTGCCAGGCACACAGGAGGCACTCAAGAAATATTTGTTGAATGAAGGAATGAACTGATGTGACAGCCATTCGAGGATGGACTGGACTAGGCCATGCATGGGAACAGGAGGGACAGCCACAATAATGATCTGGCTGGTCATTGAGTCCATGAATCGCTTCTATCTAGTTTGTAAGAATCTCAAGTGGTTACTTGATCTAAATGCCTTCCAGAGACTATCTTTGGAACAAATGAGAAGTGGCTCATAGAGCAGAGAATCTGACAAGAGCTTGAATTCTGTTACTCATGTGCAATTTATTGTATGTCACTTATGCTGCAATAAAGCTGTTTAAGAAGAAAGAATGTGAGCTCTACATACATAAATCTGAGGTTAAATTCAGTTTCTGCAGTATGCAAGCTGTGTGACCTTGGACAGGTTACTCAACCCTCTGTGCTATGAAACTCATCTGGAAGATGAAACTAACTATCAGCAGCTTACTCACTGGGTTGTTGTGAGGATTAAATGAATTAACTTAAATCTATTAGCCCAGTGTCTGACAAATAGTGTTCAATCATTATAATTGAAAGGAAAGGCTAGGAAGCTTCATGATTGAGAGCATTGGTCTTTGAATGTCTGAATTTAAATCCTGCTACCACATACTAGTTGTGAGATCTTAGGCAAAATATAATTATTTATCTCTGTATGCCTCAGTTTCTTCATCTGAAAAGGACAACATGGTGCCTATCTCATAGGGTCACTGTGAAGATTGAGTCAATATATATGAAGTGCACAGAACAGGGCCTGAACAGAGTAAGCACTCAATACTACTTATTGTCATTATTCCTTCTTATTATTATTCCTGCCGGGCTTTGCCTGGTTTCTCAGCCACTACCACTCCCATCTTCCCCATTTCTTTCTGTGTGGACAATCCCAGGCCTTTCATATGCTGTGGTGCTGCTGGAAGATTCCAAAAATGCAACATTACCATTGTCTGCACCTCACTCCAGTTTCACCCGTGTGATGGTGCAATTAGAAGACAGTGTCAGTGCCAATTCTGGGTGCTTAGAAATGTTAGCAAGGAATTCTATAAGAAAAAATCTAATTATCTGATCAAAAAATGGGCAAAACATTTTAATAGACATTTCTCAAAAGAAGACATCCAAATGGCAAACAGACATGTGGAAAACTGCTCAACCTCATTGCAAATCAAAACTACAGTAAGATAGCATCTCACCCCAGTTAAAATGGCTTATATCCAAAAGACAGATAATAGCAAATGCTTGCAAGGATGTAGAGAAAAGGGAATATTTGCACAATGTTGGTGGGAATGTAAAGTAGTACAACCACTATGGAGAACATTTTGGAAGTTCCTCAGAAAACTAAAAATGGAGCTACCATATGATCCAGCAATTCCACTGCTGGATATATACCCCAAAGGAAGGAAAACAGCATATCAAAGAGGTATCTGCACTCCCATGTTTGTTGCAGCTCTGTTCATAATAGACAACATTTGGAAGCAACCTAAGTGTCCACCAACAGATGAATGGATAAAGGAAACGCGGTACATATACACAATGAAGTACTATACAGCCATAAAAAGGATGAGATCCTGTCATTTGCAATAACATGGATGTAACTGAATATCATTATGTTAAGTGAAGTAAACCAGGCACGGAAAGACAAACACCACATGTTCTCACCTATTTGTGGGATCTAAAAATCAAAACAATTGAACTCATAGACATAGAGAGTAGAGGATGCTTACCAGAGGCTGGGAAGTATAGTGAAATGGTGGTGAGAGGAAGGTAAGGATGGTTAAGGGGTAAAAAAAAAAAAAATTAAAGAATGAATAAGACCTACTGTTTGATGGAACAACAGGGTGACTCTAGTCAATAATAATTTAATTGTACATTTAAAAATAACTAAGAGGGTATGATTGGATTGTTTGTGACACAAAGGATAAATGCTTGAGGGGATGGATACCCCATTTTCCATGATGTGATTATTACACACTGCATGCATGTATCATCAAAACATCTCATGTACCCCATAAGTATATACACCTACTATGTACCCAGAAAATGTTTTAAAAATTAAAAAATTGGAAATGTGAACAAGGGTCGTGAAATAGGCACACGAACAGAAGAAGACAACCATTTGCCCAACTACAGTTTGCGAGACTTCTCCCCTCCTCCCTCATGGGAAAGACTAATTTTCTTTTCTCTCAAACTGCAAGTATAGGTCAAAAGGAAAGCCTGGTCCTTCAAATTAGTTTATTGCCTAAGAACAACCCTTATTCATAACTGTAAAAATGATTGAGTTATAGAGGGGAGGGTGGCTTACCCTGGCTCCGAATGGTTAGAAGGGCAAGGTTCCCATGAACGTCAGAGGAGACATTCTGAGAGAAAAAGGTCACTCCTCAGGAACTGAATCTGAGAAGGACCAGGCCACCTGTTTCTACTGACAGGGACTGGGTCCAGCATCAATATTATGATGGCAAAAGGGCTTCCCAAATGTGGCAGAAATTGGGGTGTAGGGTCTTTGCTTCCAGAAGAGAGGTCAGGAGGGGAGAAGGACATGTAGAACATTGATGTTGACGATAGTAATGGACCTGTCACCCAGCCAGCCTGTTTCTGAGAGCCACTCACTCACTAGGTGACGATTCTAGGAAGTGGAGTTCAAATGTTTTAACTGAACATACAGACTCCAAAATGAGGCCATGTGAGCATCAGTTTGGTTACTGTTTTTCAGGAAGTCTGCTTTAAAAAGTCAAAGACAAATTTTCATGGCAGGAATTCTGATGCTAGGAATTCATCCAAAGGAGATTCATCAAAAGTGTGGTCATGGCTTTATGGGTAAGAAGTGGTTGTATAAATGATGGTACACTCATAATAATCACAAAACCATCAGCAATATCCATTTAGTGCATGCATCCTGTGTACCTTGTATAATCTCCATTATTCCTACAGTACACCCAAGATAGGTATCATGATTCCAATTCTAATGATAAGAGAACCGAAGCTTACAAATGTTGAGCAATTTACCTGTAGTCATACAGCTATTACTTTGAAGAGCCAGTTCAAGTCAGTTCTGTTGGTCTCTTAAAAGCCATCTTATAATCCTTCTCATGAGACTTTAGTCCAGAGCCTCTAACATTTTTACATTCTTAAAAATTATTAAGAATTCCAAGTAGCTTTTGTTTTTGTGGCTCTATCTCTCTATATTTGCCATCTTATAAATTGAAATTGAGAATCTTAAAAATATTTATTGATAGAACTTAATTACTTAAAATAACAATAATAACCCTACTATAAGTAAACATAATATATTTTTATTAAAAAACTGTTTTCTAAAACAAACAAAATGAGTGAGTGGCATTAATTTACATTTTGCATATCTTGTTCACGTCTGGCTTGATGGAAGACAATGACCCTGGCAGCTACTGTAAATCAAGTTGAACTTCCAATAGCTTTCACTCATGAGCTATGAGATCTCAATCTAGTCATTTAAACTTCTCTGAGCTTTATTTCTTTTACCTGTAAAAGGAAGAAATAACTTCTGCTGAATCTACCTAACAGGGCTGCTGTAATGATCAAAGAAAAATGCTGTATGTAATTAGACTTTGTAACTTAGACACATCCTGGGATGAGCACTTATTCTAATGTCTTCTCATGATGTCTTCAGAAGAACAAGCCTCCCCGGACAATGTTCAAAACAGTAATAGTAATCACTGGACTGTTTGTATCATGGCCAAATCTGAGGCACAAAACTCTTGCCTCAGAATGTGTAATCTTATAAACTTAGACATTTCCTCCTTACCCAACTTATTCCCTGGAAACTTGAAGATTTGCAATCTTTTATGAGTCTAACAATAGCTCTTTCCTGTGTTTATCAGAAGTTTTCCCCAATCTTATAAAAGAAGACTTGTTTTTATGAATTTATCTAAACTAAGCTGTTGCCTGCTTAGACATAAGACACCAAGGAGGTTAAAGGATAAAGTGTTTTATTCTGCTTCATGATAGTTTTCTTTACATATTGTTTGGTTTCCGTTTACTCACACGTTTACTGTTTTTGGTTTTAGAGTTTTGGGCAAACCTCCTTTCTAAGAACATTCCTGAGTTAGGAGGGCTTTAACAGCTGGTCTTTGACACCATTGCATTGCTGGAATTATTGCTATTTGAGCAAACCTCAATGTTTTTGGGACTCCATTGAATGAAAATCGCTATAATTCAGCTAAGGTGACATTTCAACTGGGTTATTCAAATGGGATCTGTCAACTAGAGTCTTGGAAGGGGCCCCTTACCACCCACATCACAGCACTTCCATATGACATGTACTGTACAAATAATTTATCTCTGGGGAAAGGAAGGAGGGATGGTGGAGAGGTGCCCATCTTATGCGTTCTGGTGGGAGATTAATATAGAAGGATGTGGCTGGGTGCGGTGACTCACCCCTGTAATTCCTGCACTTTGGGAGGCTTTGGTGGGTGAATTACCTGAGGTCAGGAGTTTGAGACCAGCCTGGCCAATATGGTGAAGCCACGTCTCTACTAAAATTACAAAAATTAGCCAGGCGTGCTGGTGCGCACCTGTAATCCCAGCTACTCAGGAGGCTGAGGCAAGAGAATCGCTTGAATCAGGGAGGCAGAGGTTGCAATGAGTCAAGATTGTGCCACTGTACTCCAGCCTGGGCAACAGAGCAAGACTCTATCTCTCTCTATAGATGGATGGATAGATAGATAGATAGATAGATAGATAGATAGATAGATAGATAGATAGATAGATGGATAGATAGATAGATAGATGTGCAGGATGCTTTTGTTGGGCAGGGCTCCACATGCAGGTCATGGTTAGTTAGTAAACTCTGCCTTATTCCAAAAGCTGTCCTTCACCTTTTCCCAGGCCAAGTCTCATGTGTCAGACTGGGCTCTCACTTTCTGGATCAATTGTCTTTATGTTTCCAGGAGCTACCATGGTTGCTGGTGCAGGCCCTGGCAGTGACAGACAGACATTAATTAACCACATCTGCTGGGCTCACACTCTTCTTCAAGTCATCTGTTGGTGATTTCTGACTGAACCGATATGTTTATGAAAACAAGCACAAGCAAACAAAAAAAAACCTAAATAATTTAATTGTTTGGCTGAACACTGATTTCTTCCTCTCTATCTTTTTATTAATGGATGTTCAAGCAAAACTATGCTGTTCTTCCCACTTATGGTGTGGCTATTCAATTGCTTATGGTTTTATCTCTTTGTGGGCACAATGCCATACTGATAGTCCAGAAGGATGACTTTGTACACCAGTCATAGATGCACATTGCTCTCAGTGTGCAGCTTGATTTGGTTCTTTGCTATTTAAGTTCCATCCCACACCCCCTTTGTACAAGTGCATTGTGTTGAGGGGGCAGGGTTGGGCACTACTCGGTTGATAGGAATCTGCAGAGACCAGAGTGGGTTTGGGTTCAAGGGGGAGACTTAAAACAAGTAGGATAGATAGTTATAACATAAGGAACCAAAGTACAAAAGATCAGTTTAGAAATTGGGACATTGTGTGTCAAATAAATGACAAGTTCAAGGTCACACAGCTGAAATTATATCAAGCATGCATTGTGAACCTACTGTGTGCCAGCAGTCTCTGCCAGCACATCCTAAGCATACAAAGATTATAATTACAATGGTAGCAGCTGTGGTAATAATATTGATTGAGAACTTACAACATGCCAGCCACTGTTCAAAGTGACTTACATGTATCAACACACTTCATCTTCCTAACATGCCTCCAAGATAGTTACTATGATCACATTTCACTACTGAGTTAACTGAAGCACAGAGAAGTTAAGCAACTTAACACAGCTAGTGAGTGGCAGACCATGACTCAACCCAGGGAGACTGGTTCCAGAGCCCATGCTCTTGCAGCATAGGTCCCAATGAATGAGGTAGAGTAGTAAATGCATGAAACTGGTGCAGTGGAGTTAGTGGCAGATAAAAGAGAAACAGAGAGCTCTGGGACACTGAGAAGACCACCTAACCCAACTGTTTATGGTAATCTGGGCATACTTCCTGGAAGAAGACAATGGAGTCAATAGATGTTGAATTACAAAGACTGATATCTGGGGCCTGGAAGATTAAGCAACTGTCTTACTCTGTGTCAGTCATCTTAGGCGAGGCAGAGCTAGAATGGGGATTGACTTCTTCTTCGTGGAGAATGGTCCCTGGATCAATCCACAGGTTTCTGCTGAGAAAGTTTTATGTATTGAACTCTAATGGAGGAGGGATAAGTGGAGGTTTTCAGGTCAGCATGCAAGTTGTATGGAACATGAATTATTTCTCAATAAAGCTGATTATAAAACAAAATCAGCTTGCACTCAGCAGCCAGAAGTTGCTTCTAAATACCACTCTCTTGATAAAAGGAAAGGCTTCTTGGACAAATGACAGATCCTAGGACTTGGGCAGAAAAAACAGAAGATGAGTCTGGAGAATCTTCTAGTGCCAGAAATGAAAATAAATGCTCAACAGACAAAAGGATGGGGACATGTCAAAGGGACACGGGGAGCCGACCTGAAGGAGTGCTCAGAAGTAGAATAATTTGAGCAACAAATAAATAATATAGTGTTGGATTATAACACAAGGTATGAAACACACATATATATGTCCACTGTTATAAATAAATGATTGAATAAGCAAGTAAAGGGGGAAAAGAGGAAAACCTTCCTTAGAAAAGAATTCAAAAAATTTGTGGGGTTTCTCCGTCTCCAGAAAGTGGAGGTTAGCTCCCACCATCCCCTCTTGAGGATGTTCTGAACTTAATGACTCTCTTCCAAAGAACAGAGCATAGAACAGGGGTGAATAGCAACTGTACAGTAGAGAGACCTGACAGACACCACCCTAAGCAAGGAATCAAGGTTAACATCATCCGTGATAGGTCATGTTGATATCACGTGCCCTCTGAGGTGACATGATGAAAAGAGCACTTGGTCTTTGTGGTAGTCTTCCCCAAAATTCATAGTCCCAATCTAAAAATGAAAAAAAAATGTAACTTCAGACAGATCCAAATTAAGGGATATTCTACCGGATAACTGACCAGCATTCTTCAAACTTCGAAGGTTATGAAAAATGAGGGACTACTGAGAAACTATCACAGACCATAAGACACTAAGAAGACAGGACAACTAAATGAAATGTGATATCCTGGATGGGATCCTGCAACAGAAAAAGAATGTTTAGTGGATAAATGGGTGAAATCCAAATAAAATCTGAAGTTTAGTATATAGTGATCTACCAGTGTCGATCTCCTGGTCTTGGTCAATGTACCATGTAATGTAAGATGCTAACATTAGAGAAAACTAGGTGAAAGGTATATGGGAACTTTCTGTACTGTCTTTGCAACTTTTTTTGTAAAACAAATATTACTTTGTAAAACAAAGTTATTTTGTAAAAATTTGTAAAACAAATTACTTTGTAAAAATGTGTAAAACAAATAGAAACTATATTTAAAACATAAAGCATAAAAGACAAGTCAGCAAGTGTCAGTATGCTGATCAACTAGAACTTTCATGCATTGCTGTTGGTAATGTAAAGCAGTGCAACAACTTTGGAACACTATTAAACTTAAAAAGTTAAACATACACCCACCATGTGACTCAGCCATTCCCCTACTGGGCATTTACCCAAGAGAAGAAAAAATATATGTACACAAAAAGACCTGTACAAGAATGTTTATAGCAGTTTTATTCACAGCAGATCAAAACTAGAAATAGTTATCAACAGGTGAAACAAACCATGGTACATCCATACAATGGACTACTACTTAGCAATAAAGAGGAACAAACGGAAACTTGGACAAACCTCAGAAATATCATGCTGAGCAAAAGACGCCAGATACAAAGGTGTACATCTTGTATGAGTCCATTAAAAAATGTGAAAACAGGCAAAAACAATCTATAGTGACAGAAAACTGAACAGTGATTGCCCAGGGCCAGAAAGGGGACAGGGATTGTCTAGGAAGGGGAAAGAGGGAACTTTCTGGAGTGATAGGAATGTTTTATATCTTGATTGGAGTGGTAGTTACATAGGTGTATACATGTGTCATAACTCCCCAAATTGCATGTTAAATTATTTAATGTGGGTACATTGTTGAGGAGATATTGGTCAAAGGATACAAAATTTTAGTTAGATAGGAGAAATAAGTTCAAGAGATCTATTGTACAACATAGTAACTTTAGTTAAAAACAATGTATTGTAGTCTTGAAAATTGCTAAGAGAATAGATTTTATGTGTTCTCACCTCCCAAAATGATAGGTATGTAAGGTAATGCATATGGAATTAGCTCAGTTTAACCATTCCACAGGGTATACATATTTCAAAATATTATGTTGTATATTATAAATATATACAGTTTTAATGGCAGGTTAAAATTTTAAAATAACTTTTAACTATAAAAAATATGGAAACTAAACTAAAATAAAATGAGTACATTGTATGTAAAGTACACCTCAATAGTGTTAATTAAGAAGGGTGGCAGTTAATTTTTTATGTCAACTTGTCTAGATATTTGGACAAACATTATTCTAATGTTTCTGTCAAGCTATTTTTAAGATAAGGTTAACATTTAAATCAGTAGACTTGGAGCAAAGCAGATTACCTTCCATAATGTGAATGGACCTTCTCCAATCAGTTGAAGTCCTTAAGAGAAAAAGATTGATGTCTCCCAGGAAAAGAGGGAATTCTGCCAGCAGACTGCCTTTGAAGTCAAACTGCAACTCTTCCCTGGGTCCGTGACCTACCCTACAGATTTTGGACTTGCCATCCCTCTCAAACAACATAAACTAATTCCTTAAAATAAATCTGAATCCTTCTCTCTGTCTCTGTTTCTTTCTCTGTTTCTGTCTCTCTCTCTCTATCTATATCTATATCTATATCATCTATCTATGTGTATATGTCTATGTAGTTTCTACCTATGTATGTATGTATGTATGTATCTATCTATCTATCTCCTGTTGGTTCTGTTTCTCTAAGGAATCCTGGCTGAGAAGAAACAAAAAGCTGTATCTCAACCCTTCCCTGAGAATCTTATGGCCTTGTTGGAGAGAGAAGACCAACATGGCCACAGAATTAATACAAGAACAAATATGAAATCTCTTATTACACAATTCTAGTTTCTCTGCCTACAACATCAACAGAAGATGCATCTTTGTTGAATGACTCAGAGTTTTGCGGAAGTTTTTGTTGACTGACAACTTTAAGTTATTCTGATTCGGTTGAAAGATGCTGTCAGAATGCACAGCCTGGCTTCTGACTTGGGTTTTCAGATTGACCCAAAGTGATTTTTGTGTATGTCTCTTAAGTGCCGTCAGTTAATCCTCCCAGAGATTATTTATTTTTAATCCTTGGAATGATGTGTTCCCTTTACTTCTGTGTCGAGGTATCCCTGTGGGAAGAACCAGGTGGTGTAAACATGTCTGGAAGAGAAGCTTGAAGTTGTCTAATCTTTCTGCTTTGACTTTGCTGGTCTCTGGGAACTCCTGTGTTTACCTAGCACATCTGAGTCCTTGGGAAAGCTTTCTGGGCCCTGTTTTGTGGTTCTTCTAACAGATGGTTGCATTCTCGTGATTGATTTTTCATCCCCTTCTAAGTTGTATAATGCTTATAGTTAAAATTTTCTGACTCTCCAGGCACACAGAGGCTCCTGACTCTGAGATATTTGCAAGTACCATTGGCAAACAAGATTTCCTTAGGTTAACTCCACTTATGTACTGGTATTTAAATTTTATATGCTAAGGGCTCCAATTTCAGAGAGAAACCTCTTTACCGTGCTTGGTGTGGCAGTGAACTTAATTAACACAGAATTTTGCTGGAAATCTCTATGCTAAAACGTTAAGTGGGGTTCTGAGGACACAAGGAGCTAAAAAGTTGAGTGTGTATCACATATTGATAACTCACATGATTTTGCTTGCAGACATTTACCAATTTGGCAGATTATCTACTTTTACATTGTAGTAAATATTTCCTTTTTAAAATATCTTATATCTCACAGGGCAAATCATACCCCTTCAGGGGGCCGTTCCCACCTGTATGGAATCCAATTACCTACTTAGATCATAACAACTTTTGGAGGACAATGGATGATATGGGGCGAGAGGTAAAGCTTCTTTGACTATATTTGTATTTTTTGTTTTGTAATACGTTTAGTCCTTCAAAGAAAGAAAGTACAATATATCTCCAACACCTAGCACATTGTGAGCACACAGTAGCAGTAAAGATTTGTGAAATGAATGAATGAACTTGTTTCTAACCTCTGCAATAATAAGATGTCAAACTGATTGATATTTGTATACTAATGATGAGTGGGCAGGAGATTGGGTGCCACTCAGCCTTCTTGGAAGATGTTTCAAATTTTGGAAATCTTCGGTACATAGCAAAATTAGACTTCTGGGTCTTTGATTCACCACCATGCCCAAACAAGCATAAGTAATCACACATAAAGCATTTTTTTTCTTTTACTTTAAGTTCCAGGATACATGTGCAGAACGTGCAGGTTTGTTACATAGGTATACATGTGCCATGGTGGTTTGCTGCACCTATCAACCCGTCATCTAGGTTTTAAGCCCCACATGCATTAGGTATTTGTGCTAATGCTTTCCCTCCCCTTGCTCCCCACTCCTCAACAGGCCCTAGTGTGTGATGTTCCCCTCCCTGTGTCCATATGTTCTCATTGTTCAACTCCCACTTATGAGTGAGAACATGTGGTGTTTGGTTTTCTGTTCCTGAACACACATAAAACTTAACTGAAAGCTCCATAGACATGATTTGCTGCAGCTCTGTGATCCTTGTTAAAGAGTTAAATTTATGAATGTTCTCTAGAAGTTAGTAACTTAGGAATCCATATCTAGAAATAGCCCAGTTACAACATGCCTCTATTTATTGTGCAGGAAGTTTTATCACAAATTAAATATGGCTTGAGTGGTACAGATTTATAATAGGAAAGCTACATAGACAGCATTGATTATGCAGTAAAAGCAATATTGGATGAATTTGGAAAACTTAACATTTTTCCTCTTTAAGGTAGAGTTTTTAATACTATTTGAATAGTTATTTAAAATGGAAAATTACAAAAATAAATAAAATAAAATAGAAAATTGCATTTGTCTTTCTCCTTCGAATCCTCATCTGAATGTAGATTCCCAGTGATGCCCCATGGAAGGCTCCCCTTGCAGAAGAGTGGGACAACATGACAATGAAGGAGCTGCTGGACAAGGTCTGCTGGACTAAGTAAGTCTTGCCATTAGGCACAGGCATTTATTGTGACCACCTTTCAGGTTCATTTAGCAATACCATTCAACAAGTATGGAACAAGTAGCTGCTTTGTGTCTAAAACCACACCACCAGCCAAGTAGAATGCTGAAAACCATTGGAATTGGCTCCTACCCTGAAGATATCTGTACATACAACTTACTTCTTTGGAATAGTTTTGTATCACAAAGGTAGTATTACCCTGTGAAGTCCTCAGAACAGACCAGAAGGTACTAGTTTCTTTATATAAAACAGCTTAAAGACCATCAGCTTAAAGCTCTCATTTATGAAGTTGTTGATATAGGACAATTTTTGTATTCTTCACTGGTGGTCAAATGTGGAGATGGTTAGCGTGTGCATTTGCCATACCTTGTGTGATGTAGTGCAACTCTTCAAGGACTTAGAGGGGAACCTCTAAAGCCTTTGTAGATAGTTCACAACTACAGGGGAAGCATGTGTGACTGGACTGGCTGTTCCCCTTTAGTGAAAAAACAAGTACCCATGAGTTAAGCATTAAATTCTTGTTGGCAGAACTGGGAATTGTAGAGAAATTGTGAAGGCTTGTATAGACAGACCACGTGGAGAGGCCGCACTGCTCTTGGACAGCAGGGAAAATGGAAAGGATTATGAGGGTTCCAACTCAAGCACATGGTAAATTTGTGGTAAACAAAACAAGAAAAATGGAAGCCAAATTCAAGGAGACTGCCCTGCCTTGCTGAAGAGCGTTAGTTGAGAATATGTTTGGCTGTGGGGTTAATGTCTTCATTTTTAGGCATCATTCACTGCCAACTAAAAGTAAAAACAAGCTTTTAGAATATCTGAATCTAAAAAATGGAAATAATCAAAATACATAAAATTCATATACTTTTTGATATAAAAATTCAGCTTCTAATAATTTAGCTTTAAGAACGTGAGACAAAAGAAGAGAGAGGCATACAGGGAGAGAAGGAGAGAGGGAGAAAGAGTGAAAGAGGCAGATCCAAAGCATTATTTTTAAAAGAGAGGATCGGAAAACCCAATAATAAATCGGCAGAATCAAGTATGGAACATCTAAAAAATTCAATACTCGAGGGTTTTAAAACATCGTGTTGTAGAGGAATATTTAATGACTGGAAAAAATAGTAATATTAAGCACATAGAAAAGCAGGCTGTTGTGGTATGGTATATGATCTCATTTCTAAAAGCAACTATTTATATATGCACTGCAAAAGCAGCGGACATCCATTGAAATATTTTTAACGTTTAATATTACTATGCAAGCATTTATTTTTAAAATGCTTAAAAACTTTACATCATTAAAAATTATTCTTTAAACATCATATTTCATGGTACCAGAATATTCCATGGAAAATGAATACGTAATGTATTTGTCCATTAACATCCTGTTCAACACATTGGGTACTTTCTGTTTTTTGTTATTATTATTATTATTATACAATACTCTATAATAAACATCTTTGTGCCTCTCCTATGTCTTCAACCTTTGAAAGCAACCAATTTTGGAAGAGTAAAATCCTTTTATGTCATGAAATGAATGCCTGTTATTAATTATATTCTTTTAAACATTTATCTAATGCTATCTAACACTTCTATGAGAATGTAGTGTGCAATATAATTTATTTTAATTGTAATAAACTTGTAGTATTTAGTTTTAAATTATATACTTTAGATTTTCAAAATATAATAAGTATATAATTATCTGAATTTTTTTATAACTCCTGTTATGAAAAGCTTTTAATAAATTCAGTTAGTTCTTTTCTCCTTAGAGAACTTTTAAGTTTCTTGGTGATAAAATCAATCATATGTCTTTGGGATCACAGGAACTTGACATTTTCTATCATAGCCCTTGGCCCAGTCCTCCACTTAGTGAATATTCTAAGTTGTCATTTGACAAAATAAAGCATTCTGAGATACTAGGAGTATAAGAACACAAGACAATTTTCTAACTCTTCCCAAGCAAGATACACACAGTATTATTTCCTGGATTTAAATGAAGTAATCCCCAGAATATCCAGTCTATTATTATTCAGACCAAAGCACAATCATACATTCCAAGACTAATGTTGATTATTCTTTCAGTTATTGTCATTTACAAAGTGCACTTCACAAACATGAACTGTATTTTCAATGTGATCACAGCTATGTAAAAACATTTTTAAAAAGACCTATACTTAGAAAAAAATGCATCAAAATGAGACTAGTAATTATCTTCTGGAGGGGCAGAAATGTGGAAGATACTCATTCTCTCATCTTTTTATCTTAAAAATTTTCCAAATTTTATATAGTGTGTATGTATTTTTCATGTAGAAAAATATTATAACATTTATCTTTTAAAAAGTCAACAGGGCAAAAAATTCAGAAATATTATTGCACTAACTTCCTTGACCTTCCATCCTTCAAATATTGTTCTTATTTCTTTTCTTACTGAAGCTCCTAGAGTAAATTCAAATAAAGGATTAGGAAGAGACTGGCCCTTCAGAATTACTTTTAGATCTCCCTTTAGTTCAAACCAAAATTATTTCTTTCCCACCAAATTGGCAACAATAACAACTAGAATTCCAGCAATATTTTTGTTAAATATTGGCTCTCCAGCTGGGCCAATGTTAAGTTTCAGTTATTTATTACCCCCTTTACTGTATGCCCCTCAATCCACTTAAAAAATAAGGAACAAAAGAAATTGGATTTTAGGAAGCAGCAAATAAAATACTACTTTTATTTTAGATTGACTTCTGGATATTTGTTTTAGTTAGATATTACAAATTGCCTCCGCAAGGAAGTCATGAGTTAACAATTTCCATCCCTTCAATTATCCTGAGAAATCTTACAAAACTAACTGTAAGTCACTTTAATGTATATATGACACCATTTCACAGGCTATAATGATGGGGACTGTCATAGATGGGCTGTCAGGTTGTTACGGCTGCAAATAATGTCAATAACTGATATGTGTGTTAGGCACGATTCTACAAACTTCTAGGGTCAAGATACAGTAAAGTAGAGAGATGCCCCTTGGTGAGTATTTGTACTTCCAAGGCTGTCAGCTGACTAATTAGAAAACATTTTGGGGCATCAAAAGCATGAGTTTTGAGTCAAGCATGATCTGGTTTGAAGTTGTGCCATTATGTACTCCTAAACTGTCCGAGACTCCGTTTTCTAGCATGTGAACTTGGAAAAATAATAGATATTTGATATGGTTGTTGCAACAATTTAACAAGATAGTGATTTTAAAGACAATGGAGTATGGAAAGAGCTCAATAAATAGAAGACAGTATCATTTATTTCACCCATTGTCAACATTACCAGATGGCAAATTCTGCCTCAGAAATAACAAGATTAACAATATGCAAACTTCATGTCAAAGTAAAAAGGGGGATTGGACCTTGTTAAAGATATCCCAGAGTGCACATTACTACTGATGAATTTTAGGATGTGCTAGATATAATGGAGTCCTTGAAATTGGATGAGATTATTTGCTTTCTGATGTGCTTCCTGATAGGTGATAACCTCTCACCATTTACCTGCCAATGTCAAGCAAAAGCTCACTCATTTATACTCTATGAATTGCTTGTCCCCTCGTCCATTATTTGAGCTTGTCTTCTGTTAGGCAGTAAAATAACTGAATAGATAACTGTGACTAATTTTGTGTTTGGTACAGCATCTAGCATATCCTTTGCACGTTATGGGTGTTTAAAAAATACTGTTTAACTGATATTTCTCATCAATCATTCATTTGTTCAATCATGCAACAAGTAATTATTGAGTGCTTACAGTGTTCCAGGCATTTGTTAACGGGGACACTATGGTGAGTGACAAACATAAGATTTTTGTTCTCATAGGTTGATATTCTAGTGGGGGGAGACAGCAATTAAAAAGAATAAACCAATAATCAAGACCATTTCAGACAGTGAAAAGAGTTATAAAGATACTATACAGTAGCAAAATGATAGAGAATGTCAGGGTGCTGGGAATATGGAAGCCAGTGGTCATTTTCATAGACAATTGAGAATATGTCTTTCTAAGGAAACATTAGAGTAAAAAGAAGAGGGTACAAGATGAGGCAGAAAAGGTAGGCATGGGCTAGATCACATAGGGCTCTGGAAGCCATGGTGTAAGATCTGAATCTTATTCTGGTTTTAATAGGATAACAATGGAGTTTTTTTAAGCAAGAAAATGATATGATTTGATTTACACTTCAGAGAGAGCACCATGGTAGGGAGGGAGGGAAAAGCCTCTGGTTTTGAGTGTGGTGAACAGATACCAGGTGAGGATGAATGGAGGCAGAGAGGCCAGTCTGGAGGAAGTAATTGCAGTACTCCTGGAAACAGATGGATGCTAAATTTGTGGTGAAGGTGGAGTGATGTGGTGAGAGATAATGGGACTTCCCAATGAATTGGATGGGGGAAGATTGATGGAAAGAGAGGAATAATGTTTGATTTCTAGAGTGTTGGCTTTTGCCATTGAGTAAATGGTGGTGCTTTTTACTGAGATGGGGATCACTGGAAGAGCAGCAGGAATGTAGGGAGAAATCATGGAAGCACAGAATCTGGAATACAAGCTGATTCTGAGTAAGGTGTTTTGTTTACAGGGAAAATAATATGGTATTTCAAAAGCCTCTGATGTCATGTTTTGTAATATTAGATTCTAGTGACAATTTTTTGACCTTACCACATTGTGCTAAACTTAACCAAGAAAATGTATTACTCAAATAATTTTTAGAGAATTAAGAAGCTGCTCTCCTGCATTTGCCAAGTTTGCTCTTGTTTCTTCCTGTGCAGATCTGCAAAGCAGCTTGGCACTCTCTTTGTGAACCTGTGTGTCACTGCAGAGACCCATGAGGTCTCTGCTCTCTGGTTCCTGTGGTATGTGAAGCAGTGTGGAGGCACAACCAGAATCATCTCGACAACGAATGGAGGACAGGTATCCATCCACTCCCCCACCGTCCCAATGGAAAAACACTGCTACTGAAATGAAAGATCAGCATCATCCTTCAATCATGAACTGCTGAAGTGGGAAGCAGGCTTGTGGCTTTTAGAGCATTACCATGGCAGCTCAAAGTGTTTCTTGTAAGGCACAGTCTGTTGTCAGGTACCCACTGTGAGAACCCAGTTTCCAATGTAATTTTAAAACTAGACTTGTCTCTCTTTATGCACTGTTGCCATTTTCCATACACTCAATTATTATTTGGTAAGTTTGTAGGAGACCATCTGAAGTAAGCTTATCTTGAGCACTTCATGGAAAGTTTATAAAGGAAAGTCAGAAATGCATTTTCAATTTAAAACACATACTATGCATGGAATTCATTGATCTATTCGTTCATTCAATGCCCATTTCTTGAGCCCCAGCACTGTATAAGGCACTGTGCTAGACACAGTAGGAACAGATTGGAGTTCTTAGATAATCTGCTTGGTTGTCATGTTCTGTTCTTCTCTCTCTCCCTCCTCCTCTTCTTTCTCTCTCTTCTCCTCCTCCTCCTCCTCTTTCTCCTCCTTTTCTCTTTCTCCCTCTCCTTCTCCTTCTCTAACCTTAACTGAAAATTAAGGAATAGGCAGTCAGGTCAACTGTGTGCATAGCCAGGTAGAACATTTGAAAGTTTTAGCAAGACTCAGGGCAGGTGGGTACAGTGAGGTGAAATGACTTCGGTGGCTACAGAAGCAGCAGGCATCTGACCCAGGATAAGATGGGCAGCCTGCAACAGAGAGTAGGCTGGTCTGGGGGAAAGGGACATGGTGGGAGGCAGGGAAGTTCTGTGCTTGAGCCACAGAGCAAGGGAAATCAGGCTTAGGTCTGCTCAGGCAAGCTAGGGAAGAGCTTTAGGTACAGCTTCACCAGGTCCAGCTCCCAACAAAAGACTGCAGATAGGACAGACAGCAGGGATGGTGACCAGAAAGGTGGGACATAGGGGTCATTCTGAAGATGTCCAGCTAAGGTTGGAGCCTGGGAATCTACAAGAGCATAGCTTGTAAAGTAACTTAGAAATCCTGTAATTTTGTCTAAAGACAGCAATTCCTAGTTAGAAAACCATGGTGAAAGCCACTATTCACAGCCTCAAAATGAAATGTTAGACATCTCAGAGTAGAGATATGTGAAGACAACTAGCAATTTAGCAACTTATGCCCATCTCTGCATTTCTCTTTCACCTCCTTTTCTCTTGCCAGGAGAGGAAATTTGTGGGCGGATCTGGTCAAGTGAGCGAGCGGATCATGGACCTCCTTGGAGATCGAGTGAAGCTGGAGAGGCCTGTGATCTCCATTGACCAGACAAGAGAAAATGTCCTTGTGCAGACCCTAAACCATGAGATGTATGAGGTAACTGTGATATCATGAAATATATATTTGATCTTCATCCCAGTTTCCTGGCATCCAACTTTAAAAACTCTTAGAATCTCCAGAGTGATGTTCTTTGATGCCAATGATTGATGGCTGGCAGCCCTTAGGTAGCTTCAGGATGGGGTTGGTCACAGGAAAGACCATGGAAGGATTAGAGGGTTGAGATTTTCAGCCCCACCCCCAGCCTCCAGGGAGGGGATGAGGCAAGGGGCTGAAGGTTGAATTGATCACCAGTGGCCAATGATTTAATCAATTGTGCCTACATAATGAAGCCTCCATAAAAACTCAAAAGGACCGAGTTCTGGGAGCTTCTGGATATCTGCACAACTGGAGGTTCCTTGAGAATGGCATGCCTGGGGAGGGCATGAAAGCTCCATGCCCCTTCTCACATCCCTTGCCCTATGCACCTCGTCCTCTGTACCCTTTGTAATATCCTTTATAATAAAACAGTAAACATGTTTCCCTGAGTTCTGTGAGCCACTGTAGCAAATTAATCAAACTCAAAGGGGTTGTAGGAACGTCAACTGGAAGCAGATTGGTCAGAAGTTCTGGAAGCTGGACTTGTGACTGACATCTGAAGGTGGGGGACAGTCTTGGAGACTGAGCCCTCAACCTGTAGGATCAGAAGCTATCTCCAGGTAGATACTGTCAGAATTGAATTGAATTCAGAGGACACATGGTTGGTGTCTGCTATAGAATTGCTTGCTTGCTTCATATGTGGAGAAAACCCACTCCACATTTGGTCACAGAAGTCTTCTGTGGTGATCGTTGTTGAGTGAGAGAATGGAAAAAAGCACTTTGGTTTGACATTTTTCCACTCAGAGTTACCAAGACACTTAAACAAGTGGGAAGAGGCCACAGTCTCATAGATAATCAAAGTTGAAGTCAACAATATCGCACACTTTATAGACAGTCTTTTTGCCAAAAGTGAAAAAGCTACCTCTAACTGGAAAAAAGGAAAAGAGAACCAGACTATTTGGGGTGGGGGAGGATTTATAAAAACATATAACGGTATTATCAACCCTCTGTATTTTGCTTTTATGTAATTAGAAAAACACAGAAAATATTTACTTGGTAAATATCAAGCACCTCCTATGCGTCTGACATTATTCTAGGAGTTAGGAACACAGTCGTGAACAAAACAGATACAATTCTCTGCCCACATACAATTCTCCTTCTAGTGAAGGAGAAAGACCGTAAAGAAACATATAGTTAAAATATAAAGTATGTCAGAGAGTGATAATTAGTGCGGAAAAAATCAAGCAGCGAGGTGGGGAGAGGCCATACCAGAAAGTGGTATGGGAGAATTGGTTATGCAAGTTTAAATAAGGTCCTCAGGGAAGGCCTCACTGAGAAGGTGATATCTGATAGAGAATTGGAGGGGACGAGGGATTGAGCCATGTGGCTCCCTGAGAGAAGAAGATGGAAGAGCCAGTGCCAAGGCCCTGAAGTGGGAGCAAGCCTGGTGTGACCAAGGAACAGCAAGGTGATCAAAACGGCAGGCAGGGCGGGCGCGGTGGCTCACGCCTCTAATCCCAGCACTTTGGGAGGCCAAGGTGGGAAGATCACAAGGTCAAGAGATCGAGACCATCCTGGCCAACGTGGTGAAACCCTGTCTTTACTAAAAATACAAAAATTAGCTGGGCGTGGTGGCCCATACCTGTAGTCCCTGCTACTCCGGAGGCTGAGACAGGAGAATCGCTTGAACCTGGGTCACGGAGGTTTCAGTGAGCCAAGATCATGCCACTGTACTCCAGTCTGGTGACAGAGTGAGACTCGGTCTCAAAAAAAAAAAAAAGAAAGAAAGAAAGAAAAGAAAAAGAAAAATGGCAGAAGTAAGAGGAGTGAGGGCAAAAGTAACAGGAGGTGAGATCAGTGATTTAATGGGCCCATTTCACGTGTGGCCTTGGCGATGATGGTGAGAAACTTGGCTTTGACTCTAAGTGCAATGGAAAGTCACTGGTGGTCTTGAACTAAGGAACAATAAAGGCTACTTTAGGTTTCAACAAAATCCTTGTCACTTCTTTAAGAGACTGAAAAGGGACAATGGTAGAATGAGAGGGAATCGTTGGGAAAAAACAAAAGACACAGGGCAACAACGTTTAACCGTGCTGCTTTTCTTTCAGGCTAAATATGTGATTAGTGCTATTCCTCCTACTCTGGGCATGAAGATTCACTTCAATCCCCCTCTGCCAATGATGAGAAACCAGATGATCACTCGTGTGCCTTTGGGTTCAGTCATCAAGTGTATAGTTTATTATAAAGAACCTTTCTGGAGGAAAAAGGGTGAGTACTTTCCTTATATAAAAACCTTTAGAAGAAGGTCCAAGAAACTTGCGGCTAAGGCATGCATTTTAAAAAAAAAAAAAGTCAACTTTTATTTTAGATTCAGGGGTACATGTGCAGATTTGTTACATGGATATGTTGCATGATGCTGAGGTTTGGGGTATGAATGATCCTGTCACCCAGGTAGTGAACATAGTACCCAATAGGTAGGTTTTCAACTCTTGCCTACTCCTTACCTCCCCCTTTAGTAGTGCTTAGTGTCTATTATTTTCATCTTTATATCCATATGTACCCCATGCTTAGCTCTCACTTATAAGTGGGAACTTGTGGTATTTGGTTTTCTGTTTCTGCATTGATTCACTTAGGATAATAGCCTCGAGCTGCGTCCACGTTGCTGCAAAGAACATGATTTTGTTCTTTTTTATGGCTGCATAGTATTCCGTGGTATATCCATACCACATTTTCTTTATCTAATCCACCTTTGATGGGCACCTATGTTGATTCCACATGTTTGCTATTGTGAGTAGTGTTGTGATGAACATATGAGTGCATGTGGCTTTCTGGTAGAACAATTTATATTCCTTTGGGTATATACCTAATAATGAGATTGCTGGGTCGCATGATAGTTCTATTTTTAGTTCTTTGAGAAAACTCCAAATTTCTTTTCACAGTGACTGAACTAACTTACATTTCCACCAACAGTGCATAAGTGCTCCTTTTTCTCCAACATCTCTTATTTTTTGACTTTTTAATAATAGCCATTCTGACTGGTGTGAGATGATATCTCATCGTGGTTTTGGTTGGCATTTATCTGATGATTAGTGATGTAGAGTTCTTTTTGATATGCTTTTTGGCCACTTGTATGTCTTCTTTTGAGAAGTGTCTGTTCATGCATTTTGCCTACTTTTTAATAGGGTTATTTGGTTTTTGCTTGTTAAGTTCCTTATAGATTCTGGATATTAGACCTTTGTCAGGGGCATAGTTTGCAAATATTTTCTCCCATTTTGTAGGCTGTGTGTTTACTTTCTTGATAGTTTCTTTTGCTGTGTAGAAGCTCTTTAGTTTAATTAGGTCCCACTTGGCAGTTTTTGTTTTTGTTGCAATTGCTTTTGAAACTTAAAGACATGTATTTGCATGTAACTGTTTTGTTAGAATACTGGACATAAAATGTTAATCCAGATTCTAAGGACAATTCTTTTAAATAAAATATATTGGCACAAACTCATGGAATTAACTTTCCTTAGAATATAACCAACTCCCCTTTCCGCCATCTTTCCGCGCCGCCACAATGGTGCGCATGAATATCCTGGCTGATGTTCTCAAGAGCATCAACAATGCCAAAAAGAGAGGCAAACGCCAGGTGCTTATTAGGCCGTGCTCCAAAGTCATCGTCCGGTTTCTCACTGTGATGATGAAGCATGGTTACATTGGCGAATTTGAAATCATTGATGATCACAGAGCTGGGAAAATTGTTGTGAACCTTACAAGCAGGCTAAACAAGTGTGGAGTGATCAGCCCCAGATTTGATGTGCAACTCAAAGATCTAGAAAAATGGCAGAATAACCTGCTTCCATCCCGCCAGTTTGGTTTCATTGTACTGACAACCTCAGCTGGCATCATGGACCATGAAGAAGCAAGACGAAAACACATAGGAGGGAAAATCCTGGGATTCTTTTTCTAGGGATGTAATACATACATTTACAACTAAAATGCCTCATGGAAAAAAAAAAAAAAAAGAATATAACCAACTCTTTGTAAATCAACAAAATGTTTATTTAATCCTCCCACAAAATCTTGTGAAAAAAGGTGAGTAGTCTTTTCCAATTCAGTGTTTTAAAGTATGGGTTTATAAAGCCAATCACAAAGGTTGGGATTCTGAAAATTTCTTGGCTCTCTCTCACTAGTGTCGATTCTACCATATTAAATTAAATTCATTTATTCATTTGCACATTTCAACAAGTGTACTACTCAACTGGGTAGAATATTACAGGGATGCTCACTGAGGTGCTGGATTCTACAATGATGGGAATGTTCTAGAGCTGCTTTAATACACTAGCACCAGTCACTAGCCACATGTGGGTACTGAACACTTGAAATATAGCTAGTGAGACTTGGGAATCAGGTTTTTAAATTCTATTTATTTATTTATTTATTTTTGAGATGGAGTCTTGCTCTGTTGCCCAGGCTGGAGTGCAGTGGTGCGATCTTGGCTCACTGAAACCCCTGCCTCCCAGGTTCAAGCAATTCTCCTGCCTCAGCCTCCCAAGTAGCTGGGATTACAGGTGCATGCCAGCACACCTGGCTAATTTTTTGTAATTTTAGTAGAGACGGGATTTCACCGTGTTAGCCAGGATGGTCTCGGTCTCCTGACCTCGTGATCCACCTGCCTCGGCCTCCCAAAGTGCTGGGATTACAGGCATAAGAATTCTATTTCATTTTAATTGCTTTAAATATAAATGCAAGTAGCCACACACAGACAGCACAATGCTAGAATCTTGTCATATTTGCTCTTATAGCACCCACTTTTCTTCCAAGTGGAGGCCATGTAAGAAGAGTCAGTATCTAAGACTGAGGTTGAAGGGCAGGATGTACTCCAAGGAGGAGCAAGACTGCGGAAAGAAGGTTGGAGGCAAATGGGGAAAGTGCCACAATTTTGCCTTAGGGTGCTTTTTCTTGTATACTACTCTTTTTCAGCTGCATCACAGGCTCTTCATTCTCCACGTTGCAGATAATCATGTTTAGGACTGCTATTGGATGGGTGCATCAGTTGAGCAAGTAATCTACTGTTTGCAAAGTCAGTGCAGCGATCCACCACAAAGAGCCCTGTCATTTTAGTCTTTGAATCTAATGGCTGTAACACACTGGTGCTGAATTACTTCCTCTTGTGACCCAGGTCACCCATTTTAAATGACTGGCTGGTGGCAAGTAGATAAGGTTTAGGACCAGGAATACAGTCTTCTCTTAATGAGTGTGAGTGCCTTTATTTATGGAGAGGAACTGTACCTTTCCATTCATGCCTGCAAATCTTTATCTTAGGCCTGCTATGTGCCAGGCAAGTTGTTAGGCATTAGTATCAAAAAGAAAACCCAAGATCTCCACCCTCAAAATCTGGCTTGGTCCCTGTTGGTAATGAGCCTTGCATAAGACTTTTAAAAAATGATTGTGGGCAAGGCATAGTGGTGCATACCTGTAGTACCAGCTACTCAGGAGGCTGAGACTGGAGGATTGCTTGAGCCCAGGAGGTGGAGGATACAGTGAATGAGCTATGATTGAACTTCAGCCTGGGCAACAGGGTGAGACTTCATCTCTAGCTCAAAAAAAAAAAAAAAAAAATTTGTTGACATGAGATAGCCTCACCAAAGCATTTGAGATTTCTTTTGAGTTACAACTTTAATGTATTTCTTCAACTGAGCACCTATTGTATGCCAGACACAGTGCTAGGCATTGAGAATTCAAAGGCACTTTTCCTTGCCCAGAAAATCCAGACTCAGGAGGAAGACAGTCATGTAAACTGGTAATTGCACAACAATGTATTGAGTTCTAGGCTATTATAGAAACACCAAGTAGGGCTCCAGACTCACATCCAATATGATTCCTGTTACATTGATAAGTGTATTCAATGACACTTATTTGAAAGCTTCTGAAATGAAATCTAAAGTTCACTCTTATAACAAGATCTTTGCTTTGCACCAGACTATCAACATCACTGCCAAAGACACTGTAATTAACTAGTAACATAGAAGCTCAGTCAATATGAGGTAACAAGATAGAAGGGTATGAATTATGCAGCCCCAACAATCCAGCACAGTGATTAGCACATATCAGGCACACAGTCAGTAATCACCAGAGTTTTGGTTTTATGTTGCTTTGTTTTGTTTTACATGTTTGGTGTGGCTTGGGTTATTAAAGAGAAGGTAACGTTTTGTATTTTGATACAGACAGCGGTAGCCAACTCTTGATTGCTTCTCCCCTCCACACCCCCACACAATCCCAGCATCATGCTAAACACTGCTTTTAGTTTCTTTTTAATTGTAGATATTTAAGGTGTACTTCATAATGTTTTGATACACATGTACATAGTGAAATGATTTATGGTCAAGCAAATTAACATATCCATTTCCTCACATGGTCACCTCCTGTGTGTGGTAAGAGCACCTGATTGCTTTTAGATTAATTATCCCAGGAAATGCTTCCCAATCTCTTAGTGTGTAACATCTTTGTGAATTGGCAAGGACGGGCCTCCTATTTTTTGCTGGCCTTCCACCGAGACATCCTGTCTAGCCGCCCTCACCGTCAGCACTCCACCCTACACCGGATGCATCAGCCCCTCATTCTAGCCCACTTCTGTGGAAGGGGGAGGCTGTTAGCAATGCATTGAATTCTTGTGGTCTCCTTGCTTTTGTTCATCTATGAACCATTTCTACTTTCCCTTAAATATTTACGTCTAATTTATATCAATTTATGTTTTCAATGGCAGAAGCTATACCTGTTTTTCTAAATTACAGAAGTAAATATAATGACCATAAAACTTTCAAAAAACAAAAGTGTGTGAAAAATGTTTCTCTTCTATTGTTCCTCTCCCTATACGGCCGCTGTTAAAAATGTAGTTTGTTTATCCTTAAAGATTTACTGTATGCATAGGTAATACAAGTTTCACATCCCTAATCTGAAAACTCAGAATTCAAAATGCTCCAAATTCTGAAACTTCTGAAGCATCGACATGATGTCTCAAGTAGAAAATTCCATACCTGACCTCATGTGATAGGTCACAGTCAAAACTTTGTTTCTCATACAAAATTATTAAAATATTGTATAAAATTACCTTCATACTATGTGTATAAGATGTATTTGAAACATAAATGAATCTGGTATTTGGGCTTGGGTCTCACCCTCAAATCTCATTATGTATATGCAAGAATTCCAAAATCTGAAAAGAGCCAAAATTTGAAACACTTCTTGTCTCAAGCATTTCATATAAGGGATGGGGATACTCAACCTGTACTTTAAATATATGTGTGTGAGCATGCCTACATATATGTAGAGAGAACTATATGTACTGGAAATACATGTTAAATAATATAATACATATTTTATACAAATATAACTTTAATTTTAAATAAATATGTTAATATATTTTTCCAAAAACATGTTTTTTAAAAAACATCATACATAATACATATCATACTGAAATTTGCTTTTTCCTGTTAACAATACGCCATGGACATCTCTCCAAAGCAGTACATTTAAATCTACCCCCTTTATACAACTGAATAACCAGTATATCATTGTGTGCCTCATCAGAATTTGCCCAAGACATCTGCTGTTGATAGTCATTTTTCGTGTTTCCAAGTTTTTGCTATTATACACCATGCCGCAATAAACAGCATCCTCCATCTAGCTCTACATATTTGTATAGGAGCATTTCTTTTTGATAAATGCTGTAGGATGGAATTATCAAGTCAATTGATTTGGGTAGACCTGTGAAATTTTTGTTAGGGTTTCTGTCCTCTCACATCCTTGCCAGCTGATATAAGTTCCATGTTTGTCTTCTCCAAATCTCATGTTGAAATTTGACCCCCAATGTTGGAGGTGGGGCCTAAAAGCAAGTGTTTGAGTCTTGTGGGCAGATCCCTCCTGAACATCTTGGTGCCGTCCTTCTCCCTGAGGTAATAAGTGAGTTCTTGCTGTGTCAGTTCCCATGAGAGCTGGTTGTTAAAAAGAGCCTGGCGCTTCCCTCCCCTCTCTCTTGCCTCCCGTCTCACCAAGTGATCTGCACACGCCAGCTCTTCTTCACCTCCAGCCATGAGTGGAAGCTTCCTGAGGCCCTCATGAGAAGCAGATGCTGGCGCC
>NW_012107208.1:1042364-1046430 GCF_000951045.1 Mandrillus leucophaeus
ACCACACCCATCTAATATTTGTATTTTTAGTAGAGACGGGGTTTCACCATGTTGGCCAGGCTGGTCTTGAACTCCTGACCTCAAGTGATCCACCCGCCTCAGCCTCCCAAAGTGCTAGGATTATAGGCAAGAGCCACCACACCCGACCGGAAACAAAAGTTTTTTGATGTAGACCAAACAGCGTTATATTGGAAGAAAATGCCATCTAGGACCTTCATAGCTAGAGAAAGGAAGTCAGTACCTGGCCTCAAAGCTTCAAAGGACAGGCTGTCTCTGTTGTTAGGAGTTAATGCAGCTGGGACTTTAAGTTGAAGTCAATGTCCACTTACCATTCAGGAAATTCTAGGATCCTTAATAATTATGCTAAGTCTACTCTGCCTGTGGTCTATAAATGCTATCAAACAGCAACAAAGCCTGAATGACAGCCTGTTTATTTATAGCATGGTTTACTGAATATTTTAAGCCCACTCTTGAGACCTATTGCTAAGAAGAAAAAAGATTCCTCAAAATGTTACTGTTCATGGACAATGCACCTGGTCACCCAAGGGCTCTGATGGAGATGTAAAAGGAGATTATTGTTGTTTTCATGCCTGCTAACATAATGTCCATTCTGCAGCCCATGGATCAAGGAGTAATTTCAACTTTCAAGTCTTATTATTTAAGAAATACATTTTGTAAGGCTATACCTGCCTTACAGTCCTCCTGCCTGTCTGATGGATCTGGGCAAAGTAAATTGAAAACCTTCTGGAAAGAGTTCACTATTGTCAATGCCATTAAAAACATTCGTGATTCATGGAAGGAAGTCAATATATCAACATTAATAGGAGTTTGAAAGAAGTTGATTCCAATCCTCATGAGCGACTTTGAGGGGTTCAAGACTTCAGTGGAGGAAGTAACTGCAGATATGGTGGAAATAGCAAGAGAATTAGAATCATAAGTGGAACCTGAAGATGTGAGTGAATTGCTGCCATCTCATGACAAAACTTGAATGGGGAAGTTGCTTCTTGTGGATGTGCAAAGAACGTGGTTTCTTGAGATGGAAACTCCTCCTGGTGAAGATGCTGTGAACATTGTTGAAATGACAAGAAAGGATTTAGAATATTACATAAATTTAGTTGATAAAGCAGTGACAGGGTTGGAGAGGATTGACTCCAATTTTGAAAGAAGTTCTACCGTGGGTGAAATGCTATCAGACAGCATCACAGGCTCCAGAGAAATTTTTCTTAAAAAAAAGAGTCAATTGATGTGGCACACTTCATTGTTGTCTTCTTTTTTAAAATTGCCACAGCCACACCAACCTTCAGCAGCCACCACCCTGATCAGTCAGCAGCCATCAACATAGAAGCAAGCCCCTCCACCAGCAACAAGATTACAACTCACTCAAGGCTCAGATGATTGTTAGCTTTTTTAGTAATAAAGTATGTTTAAATTATGTACATATTTTAGACATAATTCTATTACACACTTAATAGACTACAGTGTAGTGTAGATATAACTTATATGCACTGGGAAACCAAGCAATTTCTTTGACACAATTTGCTTTATTACTATATTCACTTTATTTCCTTTATCTGAAATGAAGCCCACATTATCTTTGAGGTGTGCCTGTATTTTGTTCAGGAGGGAACTGAGGAAGACACTCTTATCTAGGATAAGCTGCAATTGTTTCTCCAGTTGTTCTTGACGGGGGAATGAGTCTTTGGAGGGCATGTTTGAAATGAGGGTTTGGGATTCTATGAATTTTAGTTATACATGTCCTCTCTGCTCTGCCTCCGGATGATAAGTATACAATCATGTCATCTGCAAACAGAGACAATTTGACTTCCTCTCTTCCTATTTGGATACTTTATTTCTTTCTCTTGCCTGATTGCCCTGGCCAGAGCTTCCAATACTATATTGAATAGGAGTGGTGAGAGAGGGCATCCTTGTCTTGTGCCAATTTTCAAAGGGAATGCTTCCAGGTTTTGCTCATTCAGTATGATATTGGCTGTGGGTTTGTCATAAATAGTTCTTATTATTTTGAGATACGTTCCATCAGTACCTAGTTTATTGAGAGATTTTAGCATGAAGCGCTGTTGAATTTTATCGAAGGCCTTTTCTGCATCTATTGAGATAATGATGTGGTTTTTGTCATTGGTTCTGTTTACGTGATGGATTATGTTTATTGATTTGCGTATGTTGAACCAGCCTTGCATCCCGGGGAGGAAGTCGCTTTGATCATGGTGGATAAGCTTTTTTATGTACTGCTGGATTCAGTTTGCTAGTATTTTATTGAGGATTTTCGCATCGATGTTCATCAGGGATATTGGTCTAAAATTGTCTTTATTTGTTGTGTGTCTGCCAGGCTTTGGTATCAGGATGGTGCTGGCCTCATAAAATGAGTTAGGGAGGGGTCCCTCTTTTTCTATTGTTTGGAATAGTTTCAGAAGGAATGGTACCAGCTCCTTTTTGTACCTCTGGTAGAATTCGACTGTGAATCTGTCTGGTCCTGGGCTTTTTTTGGTTGGTAGGCTATTAATTATTGCCTCAATTTCAGAACTTGTTATTTTTCTATTCCTCCTGGTTTAGTCTTGGGACGGTGTATGTGTCCAGGAATTTATCCATTTCTTCTAGGTTTTCTGGTTTATTTGCGTAGAGGTGTTTATGGTATTCTTTGATGGTAGTTTGTATTTCTGTGGGATCGGTGGTAATATCCCCTTTATCATTTTTTGTTACATCTATTTGCTTCTTCTCTCTTTTATTCTTGATTAGTCTGGCTAGTGGGCTATCTATTTTGTTGATCTTTTCAAAAAAACAGCTCCTGGATTCATTGATTTTTTGGAGGGCTTTTTGTGTCTCTATCTCCTTCAGTTCTGCTCTGATCTTAGTTATTTCTTGTCTTGTGCTAGCTTTTGAATGTGTTTGCTCTTGCTTCTATAGTTCTTTTAAGTGTCAATTTTAGATCTTCCCTGTTTTCTCTTGTGGGCATTTAGTGCTATAAATTTTCCTCTAAACACTGCCTCCAGATAATATAGAACTACTTAGAATAAGTGACTTCTCATAAAATGTCAGTGTTCAGTCTCTTCTTTTTTACAGTAATGAACTGGTATTTCCTTTATACATCTTTGGATTTATTCTGATTTCTTATGAAAGAGAAAACAGGAAGCCCAAGTATTAACTGCAAGGAAAACCAGTGTTCATTAAATGGTGACCTAGATGAATTCCCAATATCATATGCTTTATTCTTTGCAGAAAAGAGCTTATGGTTTGATTTTTTTCAAAAAATGCTGGCTACTTAGCCCTCCTTTGACATCAGTTTGGTTTGCCTTCATATGTTTGGAGTATGACATGCTATATTTGGCCTTTGGGCTTCTCAAGTTTAAAAACATGCACTTCATTATATCTGCAATGGATAGTTTGATAGAGTGATGAATATGCTCTTCCATTTTGCTGTTCTCTAAGATTACTGTGGAACCATGATTATTGATGGAGAGGAAGCTCCAGTTGCCTACACATTGGATGATACCAAACCTGAAGGCAACTATGCCGCCATAATGGGGTAAGGCACATTTATGGTGTTGTGGTTGCTATTCAGTGTTGACAAGGTAATCACATACTATTAACAAATGTGCCCCAAACTTTGTTAAGTGATTTTTTTTTTTTTAACCCAGTGGCACTATTTTTCAAATTCGGCAGTATAAAACTTATTACTGGTTCTTTTCTAAATAATGTCTTCCAATGAATAAATATCTAGGTAGGAAGCAGAATACCAATAACATTTTTAAATTTTTGTGTTAATTTTCTATTAGTATTTAGTGTTGGGGGTAGAAACATTTTGGTGACCCATCTTTTGTTGAAGGCATGATAAAAAGACCTGACTTGGGGTGTTTTACTAAGAGACTTCTTATGGAGGCTGTGTGGGCATCCATGTTACTTAAGTGGGATGCTGAGATTTCTGAGTCTCAGTAGAGAAGAGCCAAGACCAGCCTAGTCTTCAGCTTTCCAGGGAAGACCAGCACATGAGAAGGGAAGACCAGGATGTTCTGGCCCAGAGAGGTGGTGACCTGGAGTATCCAAAATTAAGATG
>NW_012107208.1:1046480-1051046 GCF_000951045.1 Mandrillus leucophaeus
TGTTTCTTGTACAGTCTGTAGAACCATGAGCCAAATAAATATCCTCTTTCCTTTGTATATTACCCAGTCTCAGGTATCCCTTTATAGCAACACCAGCAGTCTAAGACACCAGCTAATAATATTTAAAAATTTTTTGTCAATCGGGTAGGAGAAATTACCTCATTTGTCTATAATTTGTAATTTTTATCATTAACAAGGTATCATTTTGTAAATTACTTTTGCTCATTAAAGTTTTTTTCTGTTTATATTGCAAATATTTTTTACCAGTGAATCAGTTTTTAATGATTTGTCATAAGATGGTTCCCCCTACTACATTCTATATATGGATTCTTTCTGTTCCACTGATCTTTGTCACTGGGTTCTAAATATTTTTGCAGCTCTACTCACTAAAAAATGTAGACATAAACTACCATTATAGGTATTCCTTAATTATACACAAGTACCTCTGAAAAATTGTATCGTTGTAACTATAAAACATTTGAAAAGTAGACTTTTTAAAAAGCTTAAATTGAAAAACTAGAATCCCTAGTATTTTCTTCCACTATCTAGATGTGCAGTCTAGGTGTACACTCCCACTTTGGAAAGCACAGGTTTATATTATCTAATCCTATGACAGCATTGTACTGTTTTAATATCTGTAGCTTTATAATATGTTTACAATATGTTATACTATGTCAGGTAGGACATTCCCTTATTATTTTTTTCCTTTAATTTTGTCCTTGGTAAACTTCTTCAGTTATTCATCCAGATGAATGTGATTATCATCTCATCAAAGCTCCTGTCTCCACACTCCTACATTACAAAAGCTTCTATTGAATTATTTTATTCTGAACATGCCTCTTTGTTACCTCCCAGAGCTACAATGGCTTTGTTTCTCTCTGAGAAAGTTAGCACTTTGGGGAAAATTTCTTCTACTACCTGAATTATTGGATCCTTCCCCCTACCTACCCCATCCCCCATAGCTTTTCTGGTTTTCTTGTTAGTTGTGAATTTGTTTCTGCTTTTGTCTTTGCCTTTATTCTTTAATAACTTCTTTAAGTGTTTGGATGTCCTTGAATATCACTTCTCTTTTTCTAAGAGTAAGGCCCTACAAAGCTGATGAGATGTTTTTTGTGCATGGGTGGGACTCTTGAGCTTTCTATCTGCAAGTGGCAGAAATCCCTTCTGTGCTGCATAGCTTGTCCTGGCATGAACATGACTTTTCTCTCTGCCCCTTGTCCTTCACCTCCACTAAGTGCACCCACTTGACTCAGAGGCCAGATTCACTCTGAAAAGGAAGTGTCCAAGGAGCCCCTCCATCGAGAACGCAGTATCTCCACCTTGGCCAGCCTGGCGTCCTATGCTGGTCCTGTCCAGCCGATCCCTACATGATCAGTATGCACATGTTCTTTGATCATATCTTGTCCTATTTGTCTCCTCTCTCTCTTGCCTTCTTATAACAGGGGATTCCTAAGATGGTTCTCTCGTATTTTTAAATCTTGAGTTCTTAGACTTTAAACATTTCTTCTTCACATACTTCAGTCTTTCTCAACATCTTTTCCTGCCCCAGCACATCTGAAGGACATTCAAGCACCCCTCAAGCCAGTGGCTGATTGGGACATTGATTCTAACAGGTACACAGTGGGGCGGGGTGCAGGAGGAGAGAAAGAGACAAGTTCCCTTTAAAAGGCTTCCTGGTTTGTCTGCTTACACACATATATGCACACAGGTTGGGGAGGTCCTTTCTCTGTTCTTTCTTCCTTATTTTGAAATCTTCTTGTTGGGTTTTCTATACAACATTTGCCGCTGAGTCTTCCACAATAATTTTATTCAAACAACCTCAATTTTGCAAGGAAATGATAGAGCAGGAGGAGTGGTACACTGCAGTAATATATTGTTATAACATTTCAGACTCTGCCCTGACATTTTCACTAGTGCCCTGTTACCGTCTTTTGAAATTGTATATACAGGCACACCTCTTTTTATTGAACTTCACTTCATTGCACTTTACAGATAATTGCACTTTTTACAAATTGAAGGTTTGTAGCAACCCTGCATTGAGCAAGTTTATTGGCATCATTTTTCCAACAGCGTGTATTCACTTCGTGTCTCTGTGTCACATTTTGGTAATTCTCACAATGTTTCAAACTTTCATTATTATTATGTTTGTCATGGTGATCAGTGATCACCTTTGATGTTACTATTGTAATTGTTTTGGAGTTTCATAAACAGCACTCATATAAGATGGCAAACTTAATTGATAAACGCTGTGTGTATTCTGACTGCTCCGTCAACCAACTGTTCCCCCAGATCTCTCCATCTTCTTGGGTATCCCTATTCCCTGAGACACAACAGTAATGAAATAGGGCCAATGAATGACCCTACAGTGGTCTCCCCAGTGTTCAAGTGAAAGAAAGTGCTGCACACCTCTTGCTTTAAATCAAAAACTAGAAATGATTAAGCTTAGTGAGGAAGGCATATCGTAAGCTGAGATAGGCTGAAAGCTAGGCCTCTTGTGCCAAATACCCAAGTTGTAAATGCAAAAGAAAAATTCTTGAAGGAAATTAAAAGTGCGCTCCAGTGAACATATGAATGATAAGAAAGTAAAACAGCCTTATTGCTGATATAGAGAAAGTCTGAATGGTCTGAATAGAAGATCAAACCAGCCACAACATTCCTTTAAGCCAAAGCCTAGATCCAGAGCAAGGCCCCCAACTCTCTTCAATTGAAGTTGAAGCTGCAGAAGAAAAGTGTGAAGCTAGCAGAAGTTGGTTCATGAAGTTTAAGGAAAGAAGCCTTCTCCCCATAACATAAAAGTGCAAGGCGAAACAGCAAGGGCTGATGAAGAAACTGCAGCAAGTTATCCAGAAGTTCTACCTAAGAACATTGAAAGAGGTGGCTACATTAAACAACAGACTGTTTTGTTTTGTTTTGTTTTGAGATGGAGTCTCGCTCTTTCACCCAGGCTGGAGTGTAGGGGCATGATCTCGGCTCACTGCAACCTCCGACTCCTGGGTTCAAGTGATTCTCCTGCCTCAGCCTCCTGTGTAGCTGGGGTTATAGTCGCACGCCACCACACCCATCTAATATTTGTATTTTTAGTAGAGACGGGGTTTCACCATGTTGGCCAGGCTGGTCTTGAACTCCTGACCTCAAGTGATCCACCCGCCTCAGCCTCCCAAAGTGCTAGGATTATAGGCAAGAGCCACCACACCCGACCGGAAACAAAAGTTTTTTGATGTAGACCAAACAGCGTTATATTGGAAGAAAATGCCATCTAGGACCTTCATAGCTAGAGAAAGGAAGTCAGTACCTGGCCTCAAAGCTTCAAAGGACAGGCTGTCTCTGTTGTTAGGAGTTAATGCAGCTGGGACTTTAAGTTGAAGTCAATGTCCACTTACCATTCAGGAAATTCTAGGATCCTTAATAATTATGCTAAGTCTACTCTGCCTGTGGTCTATAAATGCTATCAAACAGCAACAAAGCCTGAATGACAGCCTGTTTATTTATAGCATGGTTTACTGAATATTTTAAGCCCACTCTTGAGACCTATTGCTAAGAAGAAAAAAGATTCCTCAAAATGTTACTGTTCATGGACAATGCACCTGGTCACCCAAGGGCTCTGATGGAGATGTAAAAGGAGATTATTGTTGTTTTCATGCCTGCTAACATAATGTCCATTCTGCAGCCCATGGATCAAGGAGTAATTTCAACTTTCAAGTCTTATTATTTAAGAAATACATTTTGTAAGGCTATACCTGCCTTACAGTCCTCCTGCCTGTCTGATGGATCTGGGCAAAGTAAATTGAAAACCTTCTGGAAAGAGTTCACTATTGTCAATGCCATTAAAAACATTCGTGATTCATGGAAGGAAGTCAATATATCAACATTAATAGGAGTTTGAAAGAAGTTGATTCCAATCCTCATGAGCGACTTTGAGGGGTTCAAGACTTCAGTGGAGGAAGTAACTGCAGATATGGTGGAAATAGCAAGAGAATTAGAATCATAAGTGGAACCTGAAGATGTGAGTGAATTGCTGCCATCTCATGACAAAACTTGAATGGGGAAGTTGCTTCTTGTGGATGTGCAAAGAACGTGGTTTCTTGAGATGGAAACTCCTCCTGGTGAAGATGCTGTGAACATTGTTGAAATGACAAGAAAGGATTTAGAATATTACATAAATTTAGTTGATAAAGCAGTGACAGGGTTGGAGAGGATTGACTCCAATTTTGAAAGAAGTTCTACCGTGGGTGAAATGCTATCAGACAGCATCACAGGCTCCAGAGAAATTTTTCTTAAAAAAAAGAGTCAATTGATGTGGCACACTTCATTGTTGTCTTCTTTTTTAAAATTGCCACAGCCACACCAACCTTCAGCAGCCACCACCCTGATCAGTCAGCAGCCATCAACATAGAAGCAAGCCCCTCCACCAGCAACAAGATTACAACTCACTCAAGGCTCAGATGATTGTTAGCTTTTTTAGTAATAAAGTATGTTTAAATTATGTACATATTTTAGACATAATTCTATTACACACTTAATAGACTACAGTGTAGTGTAGATATAACTTATATGCACTGGGAAACC
>NW_012107208.1:1054746-1061063 GCF_000951045.1 Mandrillus leucophaeus
TTTATTTGCGTAGAGGTGTTTATGGTATTCTTTGATGGTAGTTTGTATTTCTGTGGGATCGGTGGTAATATCCCCTTTATCATTTTTTGTTACATCTATTTGCTTCTTCTCTCTTTTATTCTTGATTAGTCTGGCTAGTGGGCTATCTATTTTGTTGATCTTTTCAAAAAAACAGCTCCTGGATTCATTGATTTTTTGGAGGGCTTTTTGTGTCTCTATCTCCTTCAGTTCTGCTCTGATCTTAGTTATTTCTTGTCTTGTGCTAGCTTTTGAATGTGTTTGCTCTTGCTTCTATAGTTCTTTTAAGTGTCAATTTTAGATCTTCCCTGTTTTCTCTTGTGGGCATTTAGTGCTATAAATTTTCCTCTAAACACTGCCTCCAGATAATATAGAACTACTTAGAATAAGTGACTTCTCATAAAATGTCAGTGTTCAGTCTCTTCTTTTTTACAGTAATGAACTGGTATTTCCTTTATACATCTTTGGATTTATTCTGATTTCTTATGAAAGAGAAAACAGGAAGCCCAAGTATTAACTGCAAGGAAAACCAGTGTTCATTAAATGGTGACCTAGATGAATTCCCAATATCATATGCTTTATTCTTTGCAGAAAAGAGCTTATGGTTTGATTTTTTTCAAAAAATGCTGGCTACTTAGCCCTCCTTTGACATCAGTTTGGTTTGCCTTCATATGTTTGGAGTATGACATGCTATATTTGGCCTTTGGGCTTCTCAAGTTTAAAAACATGCACTTCATTATATCTGCAATGGATAGTTTGATAGAGTGATGAATATGCTCTTCCATTTTGCTGTTCTCTAAGATTACTGTGGAACCATGATTATTGATGGAGAGGAAGCTCCAGTTGCCTACACATTGGATGATACCAAACCTGAAGGCAACTATGCCGCCATAATGGGGTAAGGCACATTTATGGTGTTGTGGTTGCTATTCAGTGTTGACAAGGTAATCACATACTATTAACAAATGTGCCCCAAACTTTGTTAAGTGATTTTTTTTTTTTTTACCCAGTGGCACTATTTTTCAAATTCGGCAGTATAAAACTTATTACTGGTTCTTTTCTAAATAATGTCTTCCAATGAATAAATATCTAGGTAGGAAGCAGAATACCAATAACATTTTTAAATTTTTGTGTTAATTTTCTATTAGTATTTAGTGTTGGGGGTAGAAACATTTTGGTGACCCATCTTTTGTTGAAGGCATGATAAAAAGACCTGACTTGGGGTGTTTTACTAAGAGACTTCTTATGGAGGCTGTGTGGGCATCCATGTTACTTAAGTGGGATGCTGAGATTTCTGAGTCTCAGTAGAGAAGAGCCAAGACCAGCCTAGTCTTCAGCTTTCCAGGGAAGACCAGCACATGAGAAGGGAAGACCAGGATGTTCTGGCCCAGAGAGGTGGTGACCTGGAGTATCCAAAATTAAGATGAGCCCTAGGACATGTATGAGTTTGTCTCAGAGAGAGCCAACAGTCAGAACAGGGAGATCAAAGCCAATTGTAAGTTGAAGGCAATCATGGAGCTAGAAATTGAGATGGAATCTAGAAGATTGGGTGCTAGGGAGACACCACGGTGGAGACAAAACCAAAGAGCAAGGACTGGATGAAATTGGAAAGGCTCAGACATAGCCTTACGTGGGCATTTGAGGCTCAAGGATTATTCTTATTGATCACCAGCTGGGTGAGGGGAAGTGGGTCAGCCATAGTGTTATCCAAGGCAAAAATTATGGCCAGTCATCTACTTCTAGTCACTTGACTCCTTGAAGTTAGAAAGTGCTCTTCAGTGTCATAAATTTGACATGTAAATCAAAAACTTTGAACGTAAGATAAGTTAGTATATAGTTTGTTTCTTTTGGTAGACTTTTAACTGTGTAAACTGGGCACATGTGTAGCTACAAAAATGAGGCTAGGATCGGCCGGGCGCGGTGGCTCAAGCCTGTAATCCCAGCACTTTGGGAGGCCGAGACGGGCGGATCACGAGGTCAGGACATCGAGACCATCCTGGCTAACACGGTGAAACCCCGTCTCTACTAAAAAAATACAAAAAACTAGCCGGGCGAGGTGGCGGTCGCCTGTAGTCCCAGCTACTCGGGAAGCTGAGGCAGGAGAATGGCGTAAACCCGGGAGGCGGAGCTTGCAGTGAGCTGAGATCCGGCCACTGCACTCCAGCCTGGGCGACAGAGCGAGACTCCGTCTCAAAAAAAAAAAAAAAAAAAAATGAGGCTAGGATGAAAGCAACCATTAATTTCTCCCCTTTTTCTTGTTTGTATGTTTTAGATTTATCCTAGCCCACAAAGCCAGAAAACTGGCACGTCTCACCAAAGAGGAAAGGTAACAAAAGAAGTGCTGCTTCTTTCGTTTCTTCCTTCCTTTCCCCCGACTCTGTCCCTCCCTCCCTTTTCTCCTTCTTTCCTTCTTTTCTACCTACTTGCCTGCCTTTCATTTTTACTTAACTTTTTAACTTACAGACTGCCTAATTATATGTGTATTGCCAATGCTACTTGTTTGCTATGTTAATTATAAGGGTCCTGTTGTAAAAGACATAGTGCTGATAACTTAAGAACCAAAGTTTTCAAATTAATATTTATTGAGTTTATTGTACATAAGACACTATGCTAGGGGCTATGGAGAATATGAAAATGGATATAACCCAGGGACTGAAAATTTGCTTGTGAAAGAGATCAACCAGGTAGAAAAATTACTGTGTTGTGGGGAAGTCTGCTGTACATAGTACATGAATGATGCATAACAATTACGGACTATAGATACAAAGGGACTAATTTCTCTGGAGGTGGCACTTTCTTCTTGCAATTAGTGTTCACCACTGCCAATTATTTATTCCCACACCACTGCTAATAACGTATTTACCAGGAAAGAGCTCCTGAATTATATTATGATGCATGCTTTCCGATTCCATCAGGGTTCTCCTCCATGACCAGTGTTACCTCTGCACATGGCCAGGGCTGTAGCGGTCTGCCTGGTCCTCTTCCCTAGAAATATCCCCCATATTCATAAGATCATGAAGGTAGGATGTTTTGTCTGATTGGCTCACTGCTGGGTTTCCAATGCCTGGAACAAATCTTTTCGCACTTTGCCTTTTGATCCTGTTTATGGCTTATTCATTTTATACTATAATAAAATTTTATCTTTTTATGTAGTTAAATTTATCCATTTTAAAACCATGGTTTCTGAGTATCTATCATGCATAGAAAAGACTTTCTCATTCCAAGAGAATTTTTTTAGAAATCACCCATTCTTCCATTCGTTTTATGGTTTTACCTGTTATATATAAATCTTTGATCCTTCTGAAATATACTTTGGTGTAAGAAAATAATGTAAGCATCCAACTTTATTTCTTTCATGGGCAGCTGTTTGTCCCAGTGCCATTTCGTTGAAAAATGTCTTTTCCCCGTGGGCTTAAAATGTCCACCTTTATGAATTCTAAATTTCCTTATATATGTGGTTCTACTTCTGTACTTATTTCTTTGCTGTTTCTAGCCATTCCTCTGCTTGCAGCAAGTTACTTGATTCGTATAAAAACAAAGAAAAAGACAGACAGAGAGAGAAGGAAGAGAGGGAAGGAGAAGAACTTAGTCATTTTCATAAACATTTGTTTCATAAACATTTTGTTCATAAACAAAAGGGCTCCTGGATTTAAAATAATAAAATAATACCGTAATTCAGGCAATGCATCACTTTACTTTCTTGAAGACTTACCAGCAATCCTGTGTGATTAATATTTGTGACCTCAAAGATTTAAGACATCTGAAATGGAACAAAATGCCTTGTTTTGAAAAATTAAAATGAAATGTTGGAGTGGAATCAATGGCTTGTGGAGTCTTTTTTATGAGGGGATAAATGCCTCTTTCCCACTTTTTCTTTCCTTCCCTTCTTGCCTTTATTTTCACTTTTGCCTCTTCTCATTCACAGGTTGAAGAAACTTTGTGAACTCTATGCCAAGGTTCTGGGTTCCCCAGAAGCTCTGGAGGTAAGGCTGCTTCCCAACCCTATACTAAGGGTGAGAGATCTTTCTTTGTCCCCAAGGGGCCACCAGGGATAGGTTGATGCAAGTTGGGGTCCTGAAGTTCATGTTTTTCCCAATATATTTGGAGAGGCATCTACACAGGACTGGTCAATTTACAAGTGGTTCCAGAGAGTGTGGGTCCTGGCTGTGCTGGTGGCAGGTCAGGGACCTTGCAACATGCTATGGTTTAGGTGGTGCTACATTGTCCCTGAATTCAGAGTTTCTTCTTGGAAGAGGGCATTGGGTCACTCTGCTTCCAGTTCTGTTAGGAGGGTAAAAGAGGGGAGCTTCTACTACCCATAGGAAGATCCTAGATCCCGGCAGCCAGGATGAGGATGAAAAGGGCTTTTTCCCCTCTTTGGTGATCTTGTAAAAAGGGCAGAGTCTCACTCCTGTACATAAACCTATACCTACCCCATCCCCCACAGTTAAAAAATAAGATTACCTGCCCCTACTCCTGCATGGCCCCTTTTCTGCCTTGTTTTACCCTTGAACATGAGAGATGTAAAGAAGACAGGCTGGCTGGCTGTCTGCCAGTTGAGTTTTCTAGACACCTTTGGAAGTAGCCTGAAAAAATGGTGATCTTCAAATGAATCAAGTAGAATTCTAAGGTGGTTAAAGGTGGGATGGGGGCAGGGTAGGGGGCATTTGGTGACAGTCAGAGGGCCCAAAGTACTCATAACAATTACCCATAATCACCTCCCTCATCAATATTTAAAATGATGAATTGGCATTCTCATGACATTCATCAGACTGTTAAGTTTTTAATATTTTGACATAGACTATGCCACCTTTTGAAAGTGATTATTAAATCCAGTTATCTGTGAAGCATTTGAAGACAATAGAGACCAATGTACAAATGGGCAGTTAATGCATGAAAAAAGTCTAATGAGGAGGCTGAGAATGTTTAACTTGTTAAGCCTCTTAAATCCAAATCTCTGTAGTATATACCATAATCTAGTTGAGCAGCTACATGACTTAGCCCTATTACTCTAACACTTACTTTGCTTAGCTTTGGAGTGACTTGCTTCCTCCTGGTCAAGTTGTTGTGTCTTTCAAATTTGTCATTTTTGTTCACTATTTTAAAGCAAAATTCTCTCCCTCCCTCCTTGCCCCACCATTGCAGATCTTCTGTACTTGATACAGGCGAAACACATGCTCTTGATATTTCTTGGAATTGTTTCTCAGCAGATAAACTAGAACAATTAGGGAAACAATATGAATGAGGAATATGCTTTGCTTTTTTTGTTGTTGTTGTTGTTTTGTTTTTTTGCTTTCATATACCATTTAGCAAGTTTAAATATAGGCATAGCCTCCAGGCTCAAGGATATTGAGTAAAGTATCAAAACAAAAAATACAGTATATACTCACCAGAAAAAGCACTTAACATCTGTTAAAAATTATTAGTTTTCTGTTTAAAAATGCCATTCAGTGGTAGAGATTTGGAGAATAAAGAGTGTGGAGTTGATTTAAAAAAAAAAAAAAAAAAGCCATTCAAGAGATTTCACCCTGGTAGATATTCAAGCTTTTTGAAGTTGCATTCTGAGACACTCTCAGGCTAGAGCAGTTTGTTAATTGAAGTTCCTCCAACAACTCGTGAGATGGGAGTTTGGGGAACTTCAGTTGGAGAGGAAAGCGTTTGTCCTCATATTTTGAAAAAGGCTGATCATTTTTCATTTGAGAAAGTCCCTTTTCCTAATAAGGGTGTGGATGATTAATTCCTGATGATAAAAATAAGTTGGTCCTGTTCTTGTTTGCTCTTGGCATGGAGAGGGCCGCTTGTTTTATTTTTGCTTTGGTGTCTATTTTGTGGAAGGAAGAAATTCCTGGGAACAAGACACAGTGAAAGATAAAGTCCACCCTTTCTTCTCATTGGTTGCAGATAGCCAGGGAAGCTTGCTTAGGAGGTGGATGTAGCCGTCAGGTGCTACAGGGTGTAGCATGGTGATACCACAGAAGACCTGGAGCCACTTAACCCATCAGGCGGAACCTCATAATCATGCTTTGTAAATAGGATGCTTTACAAATGACTGTCCGAAGTCAGCTGTGTGATTGCAATTATTTTAAACAAAATATTTTTCAAAATCTCTCTTTAAAACAAACATTGTTGGCCGGGCGCAGTGGCTCAAGCCTGTAATCCCAGCACTTTGGGAGGTTGAGGCGGGCGGATCACGAGGTCAGGAGATCCAGACCATCCTGGCTAACACAGTGAAACCCCGTCTCTACTAAAAAATACAAAAAACTAGCCGGGCGAGGTAGCGGGCGCCTGTAGTCCCAGCT
>NW_012107208.1:1062106-1110613 GCF_000951045.1 Mandrillus leucophaeus
GGGGGGAGGGGGGAGGGATTGCATTGGGAGTTATACCTGATGTAAATGACAAGTTGATGGATGCTGACGAGTTGATGGGTGCAGCACAGCAACATGGCTCAAGTATACATATGTAACAAACCTGCACGTTATGCACATGTACCCTAGAACTTAAAGTATAATAATAATAATAAATTAATTAATTAATTTAAAAAAATTGTTTTCTTAAAACTTGCTACGTTGATTTTATCTTTTTGAAGTAATGCTTAATGATAAAGCTTCTGTTCGGTTACTTTAAAAAAGCATTTGAACTTTACAAAGTCTTGGCCAGTTTTGCCTGTTCATGGCAAAAACAAGTTTTTCAGACCAATGGTCGTTTACAAATACCACCATCAACAGAAGTGCTTGCCTGCCACAAAAATGTAAGTTTGTCTGTTCAGCTTCCCTCAAGAAAGCTCACCTCCACCAAAACATGAACCTGATAATCCTTTTTCTTCAACAGACATATTTTTCTGCCCTTTTTTCCTATCCAGCCACTCCAGTAAACATAAATCCTTTTAAAAACTTTTCTTGAAACCATCAGGCACTACAACTTTTTAATAGGTAAGACCAAAGTAAAAATGGAATTAGACTATTGCAATTTATGAACAATACTTAAGATATGAAAAAACTAAATGAAAAAAAACATTCTAAAATCTGAATTTCTTAGAAGCTTATTACCTATGACATTTACCTACCCAAAGACATATCTTTTAAAACATCAGGATAATGCAACTCTATTTCCAAAATACATTGGTTTGACAATACAAAGCCTACTAAACTGTTCGATTTATTCCAGGTTAGATAGCTTTCTCTGTGTCTCCTTCAAGTTTTTGTCGCTCTGTCTTGCAGCCAGTGCATTATGAAGAAAAGAACTGGTGTGAGGAGCAGTACTCTGGGGGCTGCTACACAACTTACTTCCCCCCTGGGATCCTGACTCAATATGGAAGGTAGAGTAAAAGCGTGCTAAGCTGTGACTGAAATCCCCTGCACCTGAATCCAAACCCTAAATAGGTTCAGGTAGCTCTTCTCCCTTGTTTCTCATAAATACAAAAAAAAAAAAATCCCCCAATTTCCTTTGTATCTTATGAATGAAATTGTGTATCTTATGAATGAAATCATGTATCTTATGAATGAAATCATTATAATTATACATACACCATGGTGCTACTTTTCAGTTTTAATTTTTCTGGAAGGGCAATTCCAATCAATATAACCATAGAAGGTTTCAGCATGAGAATAACATTTTACCCCATTCTTCATGATGTGATTATTATACATGGCGTGCCTGTATCAAAACACATCATGTAACCCATAAATATATACACCTACTGTGTACCTATAAAAATTAAAAATCAAAAAAGAGTAGCATTTTAGGAAGTCCAAGGGTTCACCCACAGTCTCAGAAGAAGTGTCCTTATACTGAGTTAGGACTCAGTAAAACTTCCTCAAATGCCACTGTACAACTGCCAACATGGGGACAAAATTATAAAAACAAAATGAGTTCTAGACTGGGCATGAAGAGACTTTGGTCCCAGCTCTGATTCTACCAATAACCAACTTTGTCATGCCAAACAGGTCACTTCTCCTTTCTGAACCTCACTTTCTTAGCAAGTGAATGGGAAAGGACAAAATGATGTACAGTGAGCAATAATCAGTATGCTCAAGAAAGTATGAATTTTTTTTTTATCCTAGTCCTTAGATGCTGGGAAGTGTGAGTTATTTTTTAACATCCTTATTGAGACATAATTCACATACCATACAATTCACCTATTCAAAATGGTGCACAGTTCAATGGCTTTTAGCATTCACAGTATTATACATACAAGTATGTTGTTGTTTAATTTATTTGATGACAATAAATGAACTAATAATATAGCAGTGATTTTTATGACAATCATAGTATTACTAAACCAAGCAATAATTTAATGCCAAAAGCTTAATCTAAACAGAATGAGAAATGTAAACTAGTGAGTCAAAGACTGTTGAAAGTATGTGGCAAACAGAGGAAATGGCTAATCAATCTGTCCATGAAAACTGGTCAAATAAGGATTAAAACCTGCTTATCAGAAGATAAGGTCAAATAAGGATTAAAACCTGTTTATCAGAAGATACATAATAACTTTGGTTGGCACTTTCTTTACCTGCTTGAAGATGGCAAAATATTATCCAAGAGAACATTCTGGGGCCAAAGGGCAGCACCTGATAAGCTGCTGGGTCTTTAAGTTAATTTTTAGATATGTTGACTGTATTAGTCCGTTTTCACGCTGCCGATAAAGACATACCTGAGATGGGCAATTTACAAAAGAAAGAGGTTTATTGGACTTACAGTTCCACACGGCTGGGGAAGCTTCACAATCATGGCGAAAGGCAAGGAGGAGCAAGTCACATCTTACGTCGAAGGCAGCAGGCAAGGAGAGAGCTTGTGCAAAGAAACTCCCATTTTTAAAACCATCAGATCTTGTGAGATCCATTCATTATCACGAGAACAGCACAGGAAAGACCCGCGCCCATGATTCACTCATCCCCCAACGGGTCCCTCCCACAACACGTGGGAATTATGGGAGCTACAATATGAGATTTGGGTGGGGACACAGAGCCAAACCGTATCACTGAGTGTAGAATATGTCAATGGTATTTGTTTCAGTCTGCGTTTATTGGCTAAGTGCCAACCATTTGCCAAGCACTGTGCTGAAAACTTCAATACCAAGGACACCCTCCCTGCTGAGAAGGAGCTGACAGTGTTGAAGGCTAGGGTGGGGATGGGGAGAGGACATGACATCAAAAATTGACTCTACAGTACTGACATATGTCCCTGGGAGGGAATAAGGATAAAAGAGGGCACTACTGTATCACCACTCAGAATGTTAACACTGAGATAAATGCTGTAATACAGGGGCATAGAGATACCACTGGGAAACACTGAGGCACAGGCTAGCCTTACTTAGAGAAATCTGAGAAGGCTTCATAATGCACATACCACCTGAGGGTTGTAGGAGGCAGAGAAAGGCTATTGGGGATGCAGTCTATGCAGATGGAATGGTATGAGGAAAATGCTAGGATCCTACAGGTTTCTGGAAGGTCTGGGGAAGAACTTTGCATGGATGGTGTATTAGCCCATTCTTGCATTGCTTAAAATAAAGACCTGAGTCTGGGGAACTTATAAAGAAAAAAGGTTTAATTGGCTCACAGTTCTGCAGGCTATACAAGCATGGTGCTGGCATCTGCTCAGTTTCTGGTGAAGCCTCAGGGAGCTCACAATCATGGCAGAAGGCAAAGTGAGAACAGGCAAGTTACACAGTGAAAGCAGGAACAAGCAAGTGTGGTGCGGAGAGGTGCCATACACTCTTATGAGACCAGATCTTGTGAGAACTCACTATCATGAAGAAGACACCAAGCCATGAGAGATCCGCCCCCATGATCCAAACACCTCCCACCAGGCCCCACCTCAAGCACTGGGAATTACAATTCTACATGAGATTTGGGTGGGGACAAATGTCAAAATTGTATCAGATGGGCTATGGGTGATATTAAGGACAGAATGGAGAATCAGACTAAAGGGGGAGGAAGGACCCTTTGCCCTATATGACACATTCAGGAATACAAAACTTGATATTTCAACAGAGAACAGCTGTCACTGCATTACTTTTGTTTTTGGCTTTGTTTTAAATCAGAAGTGTGATATGATTAGATTTATGACCACAGAGTGGTGAGTTTTATGCTCAATTTCATAAAGAGTGTCAGGAAAATACCTTTTGGTTTGGGGAGCAAAGAGGACACTTACCTGGACTGGCCTGATCCTGACCACGTGAGAGAAGCAAGATAAATCCCATCGTATCTGGCACTGGGGGTGATACAGTAATGCCTTCTTTTATCTTTATTCCTTCCCAGGGATATATGTAAGGCTTCCTATAACTACCTTCAATTTGTAGGGTAGACTCTAAGGCACAATTTAGCTTAACATAACTCCCAGCTTGAACAGAGACTACCTGCCCAGACAACTTCTCTTGACTCTTCAGGGCCATGGCATTTAAGATATTGCAATAAGTTTTATATTCAGAGCCCTGGAAGTTCACAGTACATGTTCTAAAGGAAGAGAGAAGACACAATTAACAGTACAACTTGGTAAAGAACTAAATGTACATTTCTCAAGAAATTTTTCTTCTGGATAGAGTGAAAAAATGATTGTCGTGATTATGCAGTAAAACTCTTAAGTCACAAGAAATACGTGTGGAGTTCTACTTTGTGATGTCCTATAATCTTTTGTAAATATATACTGTCTGTTCACGCACCTGCAAAAGAAGGGGCAGGAGTTTTTCTTACCTGGTTGTTGGACATTTTTTTCCCCTAAAGGAACATAATTTCCAAATGACAAGTGGAGGGAAACTATCTCTTTGTTTAACATTAATTCTTGGTTTTTACATTTTCTGATTGATAGTATGATTAGCTCTCTAAGCCTTTGTTCTTTCTTCTAATATTTCATTCTTAGGGTCTAGCCAGGCCTCCCAGAGGTCTCCAACTGGGGTTAGTTTTCTTCATTGGAAAAAAAGTAAACATGTAGTGAAAAAATGACATGGTTTAATCAACATGGGGAAAGTCAATCCACCTTCTCTTGCAGGAAGGGTTCCTTCCTGAGTACCCTTAGACTTTCTATAATTACAGATTTATTTCATGTGTTGTCATCAATATACTAATACAGATGTTCCTCAAAATATGATGTGGTTATATCCCAATAAACCCACCACAAATTGAAAATATTTTAAGTGGAAAATGCACTTAATACACCTAACCTGCCAAATATCGTAGTTTAGCTTAGCTACCTTAAACGTGCTCAGAACACTTATATTAGCCTACGGTTGGGCAAAATAATCTAACAGAAAGCGTATTTTATAATAGAGGGTTGGATATCTCATGTCAAGTTTTAAATACGGTATTGAAAGTGACAGAATGGTTATATGGGTACTTGAAGTATGATTTCTACTGAATGTGTATTGCTTTAACACCATCATAAAGTTAAAACTTATAAGTCGGAGACCATCTGTATTCTATATAATATCTCTCCTTGTATTTTCTTCTCCTCTTTTTGATGACTGCAATCAGAGCAGGTGAAAGAAAACCCACCAATGCAAGCCAGCTCGTTTGGTTTTCTAATAAAAGGCCCAGTGGTGTACAGTGTTGACTAAGATGGAGCATGGGTGTTAGCTCTTGACATCGCTTATCAGATATAAGAGAATCCTGAGACAGAATGAATAATGGCGTGTTGATGGTGCTTTCCTTATGGTATTTTTGTCAGAGCAACAATGAACTGCCCCTCTTACAGGCCATGTGCTATGACATTTCAGTCCCTCATATAGCATGTGGGCACTCTACTAGCTATTAAATATTATAGGGTGATGATACACCAGGCAAAGAATATAAAATGAAAACAGAGACTTTGACATTTGGTAGACATGGTTCAAATCCTGGCTTTGCTATTTTCTAGGAGTGTGGCTCTTGGCATATCACTGAACATTTCTCCAAGCCTCAGTTTCCTCATGTGTAAAATTAGATAATGATAATTTTAATTGATAATAGTAGCTATGTCACAGAGTTATTTAAAAGATTGAAGAAGTAATGCAGTAGAGAGAGGAAGTGTAACTAAGTGGTTAAGACTGTAGGTTCCAGAGTCAGATTGCCTGTGTTCAAATATCAACTCTGCTACTTGCTAGCTGTGACCGAGAGCAAATTACTTTGTCTTTGTTGCTGGTTAGGTTCCAGAAAGCAGACCCTGAAACAACGGTTAGCAGACAGGATATATATTAAGGCATGCCCTTAGGATTGGCAGCTGTGGAAGGGAGAAGGAAGCAGGAGTGGGCATAGGGAGAACTTGGGCTGCAATGCAGTTCCAGAGAAGGCCTCAGCTGACCCCAGAGGGAGTTCCAGAACTAGAATGGCCCTTCAGAGTGGGTGGTCTCAAGTTGGAGCTTGGGAATCGGGTATTTACAGCCTATGGTGATCAGTCACTGGATGCAACTGCTACTGGAAGGAGGCATGACCTAGGTGACATAGTTTTTTTTAGCAGAGGCAATCTCCAAAGAGGGCTGACATCAGTAGGCCCTCTTCTGGCAGCACTCCCAGCAGCTGGGAATAAGTCTTTCATTCTTGAAGGGGGCCTGCGTGGTTCATCACAATGTCCACCACAGTCCACCTCTATATTCTCATCTGCAAAATGGGGATAATAATAGTACCGACCTCACCAGTACAGGCAAGTGTTCAAGGAATAGTAGTCATGGAGCCATAGTCAGACTCTCAGATTTGTTAAATTTTACTGATGGAAAGGGTCTTAGAAATCAGTGGACCATTTGCTTTAAGAGGCAAGGAAGCCAGAGCATAGTGAGAGGAAGTGATTTGCCAAGTTCACTAGTGGAATAACCACAGAGCCAGTGAGCCATAAAGGGAGCCATGTGACTGGGCTTATACAGTCCCTCACTTCATGTTGGTGAAGCAGATACATAATTTACGTCCATTAATGTCAGCTCCTTCACCTGCAACTCTTGGTGCAGGAATGAACTTTGGCTTTTATTCCATTTTGTTTGTGACAAGGATCATGCAAGAGCTGGAGGAACCACATAAACGTTATTCCAAAATTGCCAATGTCCTTCTTGATTGTTTAGAATCTGAGGAAGCTGACCAGCGTTGGTCTTTATGGGAAAACTTTTCTCTGACTCTCTGAGACTGACCACTTTTGCCTCTTTGCTTTTATTCCAAGGGTTCTACGCCAGCCAGTGGACAGGATTTACTTTGCAGGCACCGAGACTGCCACACACTGGAGCGGCTACATGGAGGGGGCTGTAGAGGCCGGGGAGAGAGCGGCCCGAGAGGTAGAGTCCGGGGTCACAGATTATGGGGAAGGAGGCAACTCATGGTCCGGACATGTGGGTCAAAGATATCTGAGAGCCTGGAGACCAACTCTCAAGTAACCCTCATATTAAGACCCATAAAGTACCATTTTAACTATTGTCTCGGGTGAAGTGAATACCTTAGCCCGAAGTAATAATGAAAATACCTAACGTGTCACCCAAGGTAAAAAGAACCCATGGGACAAATGATCAACCTGACTATACTTGAAATATAACCTAGGTCTGATATTCTAGAACCAAACATGCTTCTATTAGGACTCAAAATTCAATTCATTTCACAGGAAACATTTTCTGACAGTTCCTCTGATCTCATCTCTATCTGAGGTGTGTTCACAACTATTAAAATTTATGGGAAGCCTAATGATTGGAACCTCTTATACCACAGGAGAAAGACCTTTTGGTGCCATTTAAAGGTTGAGTGGAGTGTTCTGGCCTTTACCTTGGTGTTTTTGATGAATATCTCAAGAGACAGTTACTTAGTCCTTTATTTAGGGAGCAGATTAGAAGAAAGATGGTGTCACTTTTGCTATTTGCCAATGTGTTCTTTTGTTTCAGATCCTGCATGCCATGGGGAAGATTCCAGAGGATGAAGTCTGGCAGTCAGAACCAGAGTCTGTGGTAGGCTGTTTTATTTCATGAAATTAGATATCTTTTCTCCAAAACCCATCATTTGCAAGAAGAGCACACTTGTATATATTCACATACCTTTTCCTAAGTGAGTCAACTAAGTGATTTACCTAATTGATCTCAACATGAATATTTAAATAAGTATCATGGGTTAGGGCAGAGGTGAGAGATTGAGATGAACTTTGATAAATTTGTAGCTGCCACATTCATTACAGATTATTAGGAAAAAATATTTTTTGATGAGGAGGGAGACATTTCTCAGAGACTTCTAAAAATAATAACTCAATAAATGCCAGTCGAATAAATATCTAGCCTGGTGATTCTCAACAAGAGGTAGGAAAAGAAAGGAAAGTGTGTTAGCATCTCCTGTCCAGGGACAAACAGAGGGAATGAAATGGAGAATATTTATATTAAAATTTTGTTTTTAATATACTCATAATTTTTGTAAAAAAATCCTAGGAAGTTTTTCTGGCTGGAAGGAGGGATGCATAGAGGTTAGAGTGAAAACACACTTTAGAGGACAAGGTCACAAAAGTCAGAATTATTGCTCTATCCTTTTAAGTGTGAAGTCAAAGAGAATAGGCCTGCCACTCCAAAGTCATTCTCTTGGTGCTTCTGCCAGGGATGGGATTGTGGGCTGTGAGGACCACTGATTCATTTACTAACAAGTGTTTATGGCACACGTGTTCTGCATCAGCCATTGTGGCAAAGACACAGCAGCATTTTTGTGGAGCTCAACATCTGGTGGAGAATGCAGATGATAACCAAAAAGTACAGAATAGTGAAGAAGACATGCTGAGAAAAAAATGCAAAAGGAAAATGTCATTCTAGGCTGGGGGCTCAGGAAAGAAAGCCCCCCTGAGGAAGTGAAGGGTCCAGTGAGGAAGACAGAGTAAACAGTATAAGCAGAGGGAACATCGTGTTTAATGGTCTAGAGGTTGGCAAGAATGGGTCACGTTCAGAGAGCTGGAGGAAGTACAGACTTTCTGGAATAAAGTGCACAAGCCCTGTACTAATATCCAATGTTTTCTGAACCCAGGACGTCCCTGCGCTGCCCATCACCACGACCTTCTTGGAGAGATATTTGCCCTCCGTGCCAGGCCTGCTCAGGCTGATTGGATTGACCACCATTTTTTCAGCAACGGCTCTTGGCTTCCTGGCCCACAAAAGGGGCCTACTCATGCGAGTCTAAAGAGAGAAGGTGTCTGCAATCACACTCTCTTCTTACTGTATTTGGAGTATGGGTTTGGGGAAAGAGTTGCAGTAAAGTTCTATGAAGACAAATAATGTGGAGTGAGGCAGGGAGCGTGAAGATAAGTCCAATTCTGACTGTAAAATACATGGTATCTCTTTGTCCATTGTGGCCACTGCTTAGTGTCCCTCACCTGGCTTAGCGTTCTGTTTCAACAGTTTCCAAGTTTATTGCCCTCAGAATCTTTAGAATAGTTAAATAGGCTTGTTCAAGGTCCTTGCTGCCCCACAACACACCTTGCCCATGCACAAGCAATGAGTTTTTTCCTATCACTGTGATTTTGTGCTTGTTCTTCCTCTTACCTGTAATAGCCTCACCTTCCCAAGTTCTTTGCATTTGTCCTTAGAATACTGTATTGTTACAGCTGAAAGACATTAAAGACCATTTAGTCCTCACCTGTTTTAGAGTTGAGCAAACTGAAGCCGACAGAGGTGGAACTTAATTACCTAAGAGCTGCAATAAGCCACTGGTATCTCGGGGACTAGAACACAAATCCAATGCCTTTCCCACCTCCCTGGATGTATTCCCCAATTATCCTCCTTCGCTCCCTGTTATTGTCACTGATGGTGTCCCCTTGTGTGGATTTACTTTGTGCTAAGTTGTCTTACACTACTCAAATGCTACTCAGTATATAGCCTTAAGTCTTACTGTTTTGTGCAGTGTCTCCAGCTGATTTTAGCTTTTTGGATGGTAGAAATTTTATCTCTTCTTCCTTTTGTATCCTCCATTGTATCTTCATACAAAGAACAGTACACATTTGGGTAATTAAAAATAAAAGTTGATTGACCATATCTGCTGTCTTTTCTTTTGGATAATGACTTTCAAGCTTTGAACAGATCAAATCAAGATCCAGTATTAGGTAAATAATTGTGACTTTAAAGCAGTTAGTCAAAATTTCCTTGAAGCCTGGATGCCGCATGGATTCTGATTGCATGATCTATCATGGTGGCATATGTGTGAGCATGTTGAAAATGATTTATAATGATATGGTAAGAATGCTAAAAGACACAGTTCCTTGCCTTCACTACCCCAAAAAATACCTGTCAAAATAAATGACATATTAATAAGCAAGATGCTTAAACTATTAAGCTAATTATAAAATTTCAGTTGACATTTAATATTCCTTCTTGGTGCAAAGCTTTTTACTAGGTACACTCATTAATTTGAAACTGCAGTTTCACAGTCCATTAAATTTTATTTGGACTATTTTTTAAATGATATCATCATCTCAAAGCACTCATACCTCTCGACTCCCACCGTCAGCTTTCATCGGGATGTCTTTTAAATCCATAAATGGTCATTCTTATACTCTCGTTTAAAAAATGAAGCTTATTCTCAGCATAAGTGAAATTGAAGAAATCTCCCAAGATTAATTAATAATAGTATGCAGTTTCTGATTTTACAGTGGCATTAACATGTATGAATTTATGGGAAATTTAGGGACTGTCTTACTCTATTTTGTGTTGCTATAACAAAATGTCACAGACTCAGTAATTTATAGCGAACAGAAATTTATTGACTCATGATTGTGGAGGCTGGGAAGTCCAAGTTCAAGGAACTGGCATCTTGCGAGGGCCTTTTTGCTGTGTGGCAGAAGGCATCACATGGGTGAGAGAGAGCAAGAGAGGGCTAAACTCATCCTTTTATAAGGAATCCACTCCTGTGATAACAAACCCACTGCCACAATAAGAGTATTAACCCATTTATGAAAGTGGTGCCTTCATGACCCAAACATCTTTCATTAGGTCTCAACAAAACCATTGCACTGGGTATCAAAGTTCCAACACATGAAGTTTGGGGGATACATTCGATCCATAGCAGAGACTAAATGGGAAAATTAAAGAACCCACCAAGATTTTCTTTGTAACCATGTTTTTAAATCTCTCTAAAAATGTACATGGCATGGGGTGTCTTCAGCATCTTCTCCAAAAAACTCTCCCTAAAAGTTGATCACATTGTTAGCTCTAATGCATCTGCTAAGAAAGAGTCAAGGGCTGGCCACAGTGGCTCACACCTGTAATCCTAGCACTTTGGGAGGCTGAGGCAGGCAGATCGCTTGAGCTCAGGAGACCAGCCTAGGCAACGTGGTGAAATCCCATCTCTATAAAAAATGCAAAAATTAACCAGGCATGGTGGTATGTGCCTGTAGTCCCAGCTACTGGGGAGGCTGAGGCAGGAAATTGAACCTGGGAGGTGGGGGTTGCAGTGAACTGAGATCACACTCCAGCCTGGGTGACAGAGTGAGACTGTCAAAAAAAAAAAAAAAAAAAAAGGAATCGCCTTCTCCAAAAATGTCCTGGATCACTCATTCTCCAGCTGAGTGAGGTGCCCCTTTTCTTTGCTTTCCCAATGTCACATACATTGACCTCTTGTTCTGTGCTGACCACATGATATTGCAATTGTGTCATCTTGTTAAGTTACATGATTTGACTGAGGTGCCAAGTTACGTTAAATATCAGTTACCAAGGTGAGTCCTGAGATAGACAAAAATAGAAAACTTCAAAGGAAAGATATTAAAAAAAAGGTTTTTTTTCTGTTGTAACCCCTCATCAGTTCTGAGAATATAAAAGTAGTGGAGAGGGTTTTCGAAGGGGCAGATTTGTAAAGAGATCTCTTTAGAAAGTGCTGCCATTCTCTGGGTCCAACACAGCACAAAAGGGAGGGATGGGGACGCTGCCTTCTCACTCCAAGTCTAGCGAGAGGAACATCAAGAAAACCCCTTTGAGAGCTTGACACACCTCTGAAGAATCAAAGCCCTCAATTCTGCTCGAGATAGTTTTGACCAGAGAGTTAGGGGCTGCCACAGCAACTGCCGGAAAATATATGCTAAGCAGGGATTAAAATTGTCTACCCAAAGGAGAGGCACTGCCTGTTTTGTGGCAGTCAAGGTTACAGCCAGAGGGAGAGTCTCTGAAAAAAAAAAAAACACCCAAAAGTGTCCTCACAAGAAAGAGTTAGTTCTCATAACAGCCAGGCTTGGATCATATAAAACTATCTTATAAGAAGACCAGTCAAGTAGGAGTGTTCAGTAAACCACTTGCCCTCATTTCTTTCCACAGCCAACCCATAAAGTCCCAGAATCCATGGTTTAAGCTAAGCAAGGAAGGAGTACAGAGGAAAGGAAAAGCTTACCACATGCCCCCTGCAAGACTGCACAGCTGTCCCTGAAGCTGGTCTTAACTGGAAGAGGGGAGAAGACTGAGCTCTAAATCAAGTTCAGAGACTTGATTATTCCACAGTATTGGACATCCAAATTACTGAATTGAGACTGTGGTTTGTGACTCCAGGAAGTCATAGGATTGTCGCTTATTTAAGAGCAATTGATGATAGAGTCATAGACCTGCCAGGGTTTTCAAATACAAGAAATGGAGAAACTTCTCTCACTGAGCAGGTCTAAATGAACAGTGGAAGACAAAAAATAAAGTGATTTATTTACATCCCATTCAATACACTGGTATTATTATCATCTATTCTTGAAAGCAGAGATGGTTTTCTGTTCATCTTTTCATCCTCTGTATCTCCTGTGGTGCCTAAGCCATCATAATGTCTAAAAAATAATAGATGAATGGATTCTTGTAATTTTTATTTTAATTCTGAATTGACAATCCTGTTATACTTACTCAGCAAACAGAATGCTCCTATGCTGCTTTGTAGAAAGCCAACTTAAATTTTTCGTCATACTCATTTTGAAGCGTCAATTGTCTTCTTTACTATATTTCAGTTGAGATAGCACTAACTGGTTGGATACAGTTTCCTTCTTGGGTAGACTGATGGATCTAAAGCTATGCTTTTCAACCGTGAGTGTATAACAAAATGACGGGGGACTTTGGAAAGACCCCTTGTACCTAACTAAACAAATGAAGAATTGAATATAGCAGGCTGGTAGGTGGTGAGTGTCTTCACAGACCTTCTCTGTGAAGGTCATAACCAAGCGCTAAGAATTACTGGTTCAAAGATGCAGTAAAGCTTGGAGATCTGGCATTGAGCTTTTTTCACGAGACTGCTGCTCAGCCTCCATTCTCTTTCACTTACCGAGCTATATTGGAGTAAAAAAAAATATGCTAATAACATACTTAGAATAAAAGCAAACAGTGTTGCTCCCTAAAAGTTAAGCATCTGGGCCGGGTGTGGTGGCTCACTCCTGTAATCCTAGCACTTTGGGAGGCCGAGGTAAGCAGACCACTTGAGGTCAGGAGTTCAAGACCAGCCTGGGCAACATGATGAAACCCCGTCTCTGCTAAAAATACAAAAATTAGCCAGGTGTAGTGGTGCATGCCTATAGTCCCAGCTACTTGGGAAGTTGAGGCAAGAGAATTAACTGGGAGGTGGAGGTCGCAGTTAGCTGAGATCGTGCCACCACACTCCAATCTGGGCAACAGAGCAAGACTCCAACTCAAAAAATATTTACTTTAATTAAATTAAAAGTTAAGCATCAATTTAACAAGTTAAAGAGTGACACATGTTTCCTGGATCACAAGAACTACTTGATTAAAGAAAGACTATCTTGATTGGAAGGCATGGTTGTCTTGAACTGGGTAACCCCCACAAGTAGAGCCTCAAAGAAGGGCTTTTATGGAGACCATTCACTCTGGAAAGTGATCCCAGGGAGTAGAACTGTGAAACAACGAAGGTGGGAGAACCAATCCAAGGGTGTATTATTGAGCTGGTCACTGCTGTGGGATACAGGGACTCAGTCCTTCTGGGGACCCTTTGAGGAGTCTTGCACAATGTACCCTAGAATAGTTAAAGTGTTCCCTGGAATGTTAACTCCCTTGAACTTCCAGGTTTGCCCATGAATTGGAATAGCCACTGGGGAAGGTGCTGATGTCAGCTTGCACATCTGGTTGCCGTGTCAATGGCTAGAGTAAAAAGATGGGCTGAGAGGATACAGTGGTGCCTAAGAGGTGTGATGTATAGGAACCAATATACAACTTAAAAGAATTTTATCGAAAGAAGCACGGTGTTTCATTTATTTATTTTTTCTTTAAATTTTTTTCTTTGTCCAAGGGAGAGACATGTTGAATCTTAGAAAAACAACCTGTTTACGTGACAGTCTCATGGATATTTTAGTTATAAAGAGAACATCTCAATTTGGGATCTTTAAGGCTTTACAGCTGGGATAAATCCCATCTATCGGTAAGGTCTCATGCCAGAAAGATGTCTAGGAAACATTGAATGTTTGCCATGCCTGTGTTCCCTTTTTAAAAGGTGGTCAGAAATGAATCTTTGCAGAAATGTCACCTGGTTTTTTGACCCTACTAACTGGCCACAACTGATTGGACTAGGATTGATTCCTGAGTCAAAGCACTCTATAGGTGTCCAGTGCTCCATAAGTTGACCTGGCTAAAAGCCTTTCTATGACAGTGGTGAAGACAACGTTGATACAAGGAGAGAGCAGGTTAAGTCACAGGGAATGGGAGAATGAAGCCCAAATCTGAGTGGCTGCTGCGCCATGTGACCTATGGTGGCATCTCCATAGTAATGACCAATGCTCTGGGACATCAAGAGATTTGAATGAACCACAGTGGAGCTGATCTCCTCTACTTCCTGACTGCCCCTAGTTTTGCTGTGGAAACAGAGTATACCTAACAGAGACATCTTTTCTCTGGAAAAAGTCATGTGCCTTCCCACCTGCTTCCTTTCAAACGTTAACTCTGCTTGTCCCCTGTTACTAGTCCTCTGTCATTGCATACCCTTTAGGATCTTGTCTCCTGGCCAATATGTTAGGATCACTTTACTTCCTTCTTAGCCTTGGCCTCAAACTAAGAAGGACAGGTCTTATACGAAAGCAATGGTAGTTTTCTTACCCACACCTCATTTCAATAATGGAGTAAATCTTGCAACCAAATAGAATAATCTAAAATGTTCTGGACTCCAGGGGAATGTGTAGAGTTTGTGGAAAAGGGTTCCTCGCTCTTAAAAACAGACACGTGAGAAAACAGACGCATTCCATCTTCCTTGAGATGTTACAAGTATCTGGATGTGACATTTATAATTGCTGCAGCCATCTAATTTTCAGGCCAAGGATGAGGTCCATACACAGAGAAGGTTAAGGCCAAAAACGTTACAAAGAAATCAGACATCAGCCCTGATACACCCTTCTCCCAGCCTATCCAATTTTAGCAAGTCTGGTCATATGAGAAATAAATTCAACCATTTTGAATACAGGCTTTCTGTTACAGTACAGAACATCCTAAAAGATCCACCTCACTTGACACAATTTTAAGACCTTCTTATAAGATTGTCTTTGGATAACAATAATGCTTATTATTAATTATATTATTATAACAACAGTTACTTTTATTAAATGTTAATTACAAAATGCTGTACATCATCTTATTTTATCCTGATTCCACTCCCATTATAGGGAAAATCCACCCTGTGAGACACTTAGTGATGTGGAAAGTAGGCTTCTGTGTGGTAAGAGTGAAAGCAGTAGACTATCTAGGAGGCCTGGAAAGTTACTTGTCCAAGCCAGAGACTCTGGTGGCTTGGTCTAGAGTAATGCAGATACAGATCCATGGAGATCCATGAAGATCCGAGTGGAGGTGTTGAGTAAGCTTTTGGCTATGTACATTAGAGTTCCAGGGAGAGGTTGGGGCTGGTGATATAATTTGGGAAGCTGTGGGATTGAGTGTAAACAGAGCAATAGTTGAAGATGAGCCCTGAGACACCCAACCATTAAATGTGAAACGTTCAATATCTATTTACTCAATTATAAACAGCTGTGATCCCCAACAGATATATATATATATATATATATATATATCTAAGAGCTCTGACAAATTATGTACTCAGATTGCAGTGATTTCACTGTAATCATTCATTATAATCTCCACTATTGCAACTTTTCAGCGATTATAGTAAGCTGATGTAAAAAAGTGAGTAATAATTGTTTTAAAATTTTTAAAAAACATTTCTGTTATATATTTATGGGGTTTGGACACCTGGTTAAACAATCTGCTACTGTATTTATGTATTTGCTTATTGTCTGGTACTTCCCAGAGAATTTGAGACAACATCCAGCAACACATTTAAATACCAAGTTAACAAAACAAAACAAAAGGAGATGGTGTGTGAGCAGTAAGTGGATGAGCAGGTGGGCACAGGGAAGGCCGACTGCTATCTAGGTAGGGAATCTGAAGGACTCCAGTAAAGACCCATTGACCAAGACCTGAAAATGTTTTTGTTTCATTTTATCACACTGTCTGAAATGTCACTTCAGAAATCCTCTTAGACTGGGGTCTATCAAAATGCACCTTTGGCCCACCAAATGGATTCCTGGCACGTCTCACTTTAGTGTTAATAAGCTTTACCAAATTGTGGTCAACTCAGGGAAAAGCTCAACTCAGGGAAAAAGTCTACTCCAAAGATGAAATTCTGGGCAACACCAGCACAAGGTGACTTCAGGATGTTGGAAGACTCAATGATTCTTCCTTCCCCATCACCCTCTGAACTCTTCTTTCTGTTGGCCTCCTTAATGTCAGCTCTTCCTCGTGTTTCTCCGTGATTTCCCCTGGAGAGCTTTCAGTGGGTGACTGTCTCCTTTTTCAAGATCCTGCTGATGGTAAGAAGAGGACTCCAAATATGTCCAGTACTTCCCAGGGGTCAGCAGGCGTGCTAAAATGACACTTTTCATAGCTTGACCTCAGAAGGTTGGGTTCCCTATTTGAAACGGCTCTATGAAAAAGTGGATGGGCGAAAAAACTAGAACAAAGATAGGAAAGTGGGGAAGGCTCTGATAATTTCTCTAGGCCTTTGGTCCACCCAGCTGACTGTGGCCCAAGAAACTTCCCCTGGGGCTTGTACCTGTGGGAAGTGCTACTCCCTCTGCCTTAGGTGTCCTACCCTGTCGTCAGCCTGGAGAATTTCTACATTTCGTCTTTAGCCACTCAGCTCCAGAATTTCCTTCTTTGAGAAGCCAATGAGAGGAGAGTCACCTGGGTCCGGTGAGGCTCTTTCTCCACCCCAACCCATCCAGGCTGGCAGTGCCAAAAACGCCATATGCCCAGCTTAGTAGGGTGAGCCAGATAGGCAGGCAGGGAAGAGCAGCAGGGTCCTAGTGTTGCTGGCAGATTATTCAATCGAGGCTCTGCAGAGGCTAATCCAGGTGGATTCAAGGGCCCAGTATTCAGTAGGCGTGCAAAAAGTCATATTCAACCAGGGAGCAAGACATTGGCAGCACCTGGGTGCCAGTCATATCCCTGCCCCAAAGGGATCTGTGATGAAAACAGGGTAGTTAAGGTGCCCAGTGCAGACCACAGGCCTCGGACTGGATCTCAGATCCCATCCTCTCTCAGAGATGGGTCTGCCTCAGGGTACACGACCAAGGCTCCATGCCCAGTAGCCATTAGCAATTCCTTATCCTCTGCCCCTTATGCGTAGGGTTCTCCTGTCTGAGCCTAAAAGTGTGTCTTTCCTAGATTTCCTGTTATTATCCTCTGCCAACCCATCCCCACCAAGACACCCTGGACCGGTTTGCCTGAAACCCAGACTGAGGATAGCTAAGTCCTTGTGTGGCAAGCCCATCTTCTCCTCTGTTTCCTGACCACTAAGGCTGTCTTTTCCCTTTGCTCACCCTGGCCACCCCACCATATTGAGTCTGTCCCAGGAGAGGGCATTGTGTCATGCATGGGCCCCCTTCTCCCTGTCTCAGAGGGGCCGCTGTGCAGAGCCCTCATTTCCCTGGATGCCGATCCATGAAGGATGTGATCTGCTGAGTGCTCAAAAGCACCCACCTGATGCCAAATGACCCTTATATTATACCAATACTGCTTTCTCTCTTTACCTAAGCGGAAATTTTTACCACAGATTCATGTGTGGGAGTGGGGAGAAGGTTAGCCCAACTCTGAGAAGCCAAGGGCACTCTTCCTGGGTACACCCAGTGTCAGTCCTAGCCCTTGGAGTAAGCTGGAGCGAGACTGGATATTTTTTTTCTCTTTTCTGTGCTTGTTAATTTTAATTTGTTAATTTTGCATTTCAGCCAGATACCCAGCTTCCCCTAGAGGCCAGACTTGTCATAAATGATCGGATGAAATAAATAATGAATAAATGCTTCTCTCTTGGATTCCAATTTAAATCGAAGGAGCCCTGGTGAGATCTGAGGACTGGTTCTGTCAATTATTTCCTCCAGACTGACCTTTGGTTACTAATTGGCTCGTTTAAATTCATTCTTTTGAGGGCATGTTACAATGGAAGTGAAATAATTAAAGAGCAGAAAACTTGAATTTGTGGATGGATATGTTTGAAGGTATGTCATTACCGTTATGATACTGGGCACCATATGAAATTGTGGTCCTGGGAAATGACAGTGGGTTTTACTTTTTCTCATGCAAGTGATGTCTCATAGTAAAACCTGGATCCTTGATCCCTGCTTGCTTATCTCTCTCTCTATACCAAAAATACTGGCATAAGACAATGCTTGCCTTTTTCACATCACATCACACAGAAAAAAAAATTGATTGCATTTGTTTTGGCACACTGGGTAAATGGATACAGTTATTGAATGCATGGAAGCTAGTAACTTAGGGGCTGTGGCCACCCAAGTTCCTGTTCCTCTGGCTGGAGAACTGATGGCCTCTACATAGATACCACCCATTTGTGGTGGGGTCTATCATTTGGGGAGACATTAAAGAAGCATATCAAAAAATACGTAATTTTGAATCTTCATGGAGGGAAAACAAAAGCAGTGATAAGAGCATTCTTTCATATGTTTGTTGGCCATTCGTATATCTTCTTTTGTGAAGTAACTCAGGAATGGAAAACCAAACATCATATGTTCTCACTGATATGCGAGAGCTAAGCTATGAGGACACAAAGGCATAAGAACGATACAATGGACTTTGGCGACTTGGGGAAAGAGTGGGATGGGGGCAAGGGATAAAAGACAACAAATACTGTGCAGTGTATACTGCTTGAGTGATGGGTGCCTCAGGATCTCACAAATCTCCACTAAAGAACTTACTCACGTAACCAAATACCACCTGAACCCAAATCGCTTATGGAAAATACTTTTTTTAAAGCAGTAATAAGAGATTATAATGGAGAATTAATTGTCAGGGAGAGGTTCTTAGGAAATGCATCTCTGAGGAAGTGCTATTTCATCCTTTGGGAAATAACCTAAAGGATTTAGCCAACTAAAGAATGGAGAAAAGAACCTTCCAGAGAGAGGGAACCAAGACAGAAAATAACTGGATATATCTGAGGATTTATGAGAACTAGATGGCTGGAAGGTTCTGAGGGAGAGTGGAGTGACTCGAGGCGAGGGCAGGGAAACAGGCAGAAAAAAGAGCATGCAAGGCCTTGGGAGCCACAGTGCGTCATATCCAAAGTGTATTGAGCAGCTATTGAAGGGGCTTGCGTCTGAACTGACAGGATCAGATTTGCAGTTTTAAAAGATCTACTTGGGCTGCTCGGGTGGTGTAGTGAAAGGAAAACCAGGGCATTTTAGCAAGAGATGGCTAACCAGAGAGAAGTTACTAGTGGAGAAAAGTAATTAGAGATGTATTTTTGAAATAGAAATCATAGTAGACCACAAATGGATCCTTTATTTTTTTAAAGCTATCATTTACTGTTAGTACTGTAACAACTTCACTTATGTGATCCTATTGAATGCTCAGAACAACTGAACAGCTAGCTCCATTTAACAGATAAGAAAATGCATGTTCAATACCAAGATTCAAACCCAGGCCTAGCTGGCTTCAGAAACCTGAGCTTTTAACATTTCCCCTTTCCTACAAAAGAGGGTGGCTTAACAAAGTATCTGTTTCTAAAGACAGGTCTTAGGGCTAAGAAATCAGAACGTGCCTTTAGGAATAATAAGTATTCCTAATTGTGTGTTAAATGTAGGAAGCTGAAACCAACAGACTTTCCTGTCCCTGAGCTAAACAATACTGAACCAGTCAAAATAACTTGGCTACTTGTCCCAGGAAATACTTGCTCCTGGAATACAAAGCTTTGAAGTAACAAAAATAGATTATTTATCAAGACTAACAGCTTGCTCATCAAGACTCGCTTTAAGACACCACTTTACTTTGCCTCCCAATCCACAACTACTCTATCATAAACTTTTCCAATTCCAACCAGTTTTTTGCCTTGCAAGATCTGCCTTAAAAACAACCCCCAAATTGAAAACCCTGTGAACCCTTTCCCAATTTTTCCACTTTGAGACACTAGTAAGACTGTCAATGCGAGATGTTCTCCCTTATGCAGTGTGTCTGATAAACTTAGCTTTTCTTGATTGACATGTTTTCTGATGATCTTTTGGGAAGTCAATGATTGGCAAGTGCCTGGTAGGACACTCTTTCTTTGGGGCTTGGCCACCTAAAGGGATGTCTGAGCAGGTTCATGTGAAAGTCCAGTATTCAGTTGTGTGCAGAGTCTGAAAGAAATTCAGTTATTGGTTTAGAGAATAGAAATTTCTCTTCTGTTGTTTATTAAAGGTACAAAGTTGGAATCTAGTTTTGTGCTTATGTAAGACAAATACATTTGCTTCTCAGGATCCCAGATGCAAGCCTTTTTGTATGTAGAAGACAAAGCTGGATAGAAGCTATATTGGGGTGTGTGTGTGATAGGGAAGAGGATAGGTATTGGTGGAAGCAGGGCAGAGTCCATGTGGTTTTAAATCATTAAAAGTTATAGTTGCTGTTCCAAATTCAGGTACCTGGAACAGCAGGGATTTGAGGAAAGACCAATTGTGGCATTTAACTCTTGGTTTTCAAAAATATTGAGGCCCGTGTGGTAGGCTAGATCATAACCTGGCCAAAGACGTCCACATCCTAATCCTGGGGCCAATGAATATGTTACCTTACATGGCAAAGGGACGTTGCAGATGTGAGTAAGGATTATAAAATAGGGAGAGAACCTTCGTGGGCCCAATGTACTCACAAGGGTTCTTTTAAGAGGGAGATAGGAGGCTCAAAGTAAGAAGCAGATGGTGCATCCATGGAAATAGGAGATTGGAGTGATGCAGCCACAAGCCAAGGAATGCCAGCAGCCTTTAGAAGCAGAAAGAGGCAAGGAATGAGTTCTCCCTTGGAGCATCCAGAAGGAACCATTCCTGCTAACACCTTGATTTTAGCCCTATAAGACTCATTTTGAACTTTTGACTTCCAGAACTGTAAAATAATAAGCTCGTGTTGTTTTAAGCTACTAAGCTTGTGCCAATTTGTTACAGGGGCAATAGGACATTAATACAGAAAACAAAATTAAAATGGCTGATATAGCAAAGGTGGTCAGGCTGCTCGAGAGAGAAGCTGACTTGCCCTCACTCCCTTTGGGCTGTCTGAACTGGCCCCATCTCTCAGCGGACTTACCTTTCAGGTGTATCCTCCGACCAGTTCTACATGGTCTAAATATAAGGCCCATCTAATACCAGCTGCCTCGTTGGACCCATCTAGGGGCCTCATACCTGCATCTTCCATGTTTGCTAGTTGATGTGACAGAATAGTCTACGGTAGCCAGATGGATACACGACACCAGGCAAACAGACCTCCTTTGCTCATTTTTTTAATGTAAATCTAATTCACTGCAAGATGTATTACATATTTAGTGTATGTCTGGCATAGGGTACACAGTTTATCAGCTTAGATGTTGATCTTGCTGAAGACAGAGTTGCCAAGGTTTAGTTCCACTGAAATCCCATATACTGAACCCACAGGACACTTATGTACCATTCCAGATGCCAGCCACTATTAGGTGTATATTTTCTGTTTTTGTACAGCCCCAGATAACCTAGGGTGCTCTGGGGACCTCTAAGTCCCAGACTTAGAGGTCTACACAGTGCCTAAAAGAAACACAATTTTGACGCCCAAAGCTTAAAAGTAATGTAAATATTTACTATACCACACAACTCCTAGCCAAACTTAGGAAGCTTCATCCCTCCCTCCCTCCCTCCCTCCTTCTTTCCTTCCTTCCTTCCTTCCTTCCTTCCTTCCTTCCTTCATCTCCTTAGGTTGTCAAAACAGCTTTTGAAAACCCCTTCTTCTCCCATCATTCTCAGCAAACTAACACAGGAACAGAAAACCAAACACTGCATGTTCTCACCCCTAAGTGGGAGTTGAACAATGAGAACACATGGACACAGGGAGGGGAACATCACACACCAGGGCCTGAGGGGGCAAGAGGACGGAGAGCATTAGGACAAATACCTAATGCATGTGGGGCTTAAAACCTAGATGATGGGTTGATAGGTGCAGTAAACCACCATGGTACATGTATACCTATGTAACAAACCTGCATGTTCTGTCCATGTATCCCAGAACTTAAAGTAAAATCAAATAAAAAGAGAAAACCCCTTCTTCTCTCCAGCGGCACTCCTCCACAGCCCCAAGTTGCCTTTCTGAAACTGTCTTCTCCCCAGCTCCCTTCTGCTTTCCCCAGCTCCCTTCTCCTGCTTTCCCCAGATTACTTCCCTGCCCTTCCTAAGGTGAAAGCGATTCCACCTGTCTCATCTCCCGCCAATTTTCCCTTCACCCATTACCCAGATGCACACAACAGAGGCGGAAAAACCAAGAAGTTCTAACAAAAAACCTTCCTGAGAGATTAGGGCAGAGGAAAGGCTGCAAATATTAGATATCAATATTGATCCGTGTCACAACTCAAAACAAAGTAAGAGAGTGCAGGCAAATGTGTTGGAGGAAATTCTGGGTGGAGGTGACGCTTCTTAGTTTCCCCAAGGGCGAAGCTGTCTTGAATACGTTCGGATTTCCACTAGAAGGAAACAACACTATTTGGCCAGAAGATGGCACTCTTTTAAAACAAATTGGCGCAGCCCCCTCGCACAGGGGCTGGGCGATAGTCAATCATAGTTGTTAAAGAGCTCCAAGTGCAGAGAAGGGCTGGGCAGACGGGGGAACAGTAAAAGACTGATGGGGTGAACTATGGTCAATGGGACAAATAGGACTTAACAGTCAGCACTTATTAGTTGCAGATGTGGTTTTCTTTACCATTTAGTCATGCCGTTTCTGTTTTTCACTTCCTGTCTCACTATGTGGTGTCCTCACTCTCTTGCCACACGGTGATGCTTATGGAGGCCTGAGGATTCCAGTAACTTCCTCTTAAATCGTGCTTCCCCTACATTCCTAGCGTTTCAGGCTTTTCTGTAATAGCACTGACCAGAGCCACAATTAATGTGTTCCACAGTATCTACAATCAACTGTGTGCTCCATGAGGTGGGCTGTGTCTTGTACACTGCTGAATCACAGCATGGTGCCCACCTACCACATAGTAGGTGTAGGTGCTCAGTAAGTATGTGTTGAATGATGGTAAGAAATTCAAGGCAATAACTGCTCACAAAACTTAAGCAGTACTTCCTTTCTGCTATTCTAAAAGGTCGATGGAGAAGAGCTGATGCCTACTGAGTGCTTGCTGTGTTAAGCCCTTACCTGCATTACCTCCCTTTTCCCATCAGTTCTATAAGACAGGTACTTCAAGTCACAGTAGTTATCTAGGGGCATGTAAAAAGTAAATGACACAAGGTGCAGGGGTGTCCTGTATCAATCCATCAAGATTCTCATTACTGTACTGCTCTGTGGACCTTTGAGAACCTCATCCCTGCCAGTCTTCGTCCCTTTTCTCTATCCCTACCTCCCCATCCCCCAGCACACACCCATACCTCTTTCCTCCACTCTGTTTCACCCATGGACCTCAGTGGTTTGTGGAAAATATATGAGGCCCATTAATAGGAAAACCTGGTTCCCACTGAGGTGTTACTGTTTGGAGTGTAAATAAATAGTAGCCTTTGATGGATCACACCTGCATTAAGGGGAGGTCTTACTTGAAGGGCCCACAGCCCACCTTGAATGAGTGGCAAGTTTCCTCAAGCCAGCTTTTTCACATGAGGCTTCCAAATCTACTTTTCAGAAACTTGGCCCCAGGCTGAGACAACCAGTTCACATCAACTGCCACTTTGAGACCTGCTTTTGCCTTCAAACTCTGACAAGAATTGCCTTGATCAAGGAAGAGAGCCAAGCCCTGGGCTGTGATAGAGGAAAGAGAACCGTTAGTATTACCTAGTACCTTCCTTTGTTTTCATCCTCTTCCTCTAATGTCTCAGTCAGCTTCCTTAGGCTAAGGGGCATGCCTTGCATGTTTACCACCACCTCGGTGTAAAGCAAGGAGTATAGTTTGAAAAAATTAATACACTCAATGTTGATGTCCTGTTTGCTGAAATTATATCATAGCACAGAATAAATGTTAACAGAAGAGCGGTGATTTCTATCTCACTGCAAATATGTGGTTTTTCCAATAAAGTCTGACACTGCTCTCGTCAATCGTGACATTCACATAGCAGGAGATAAACATTGCCATGGTATGCTGGGCTGGGGAAGGGTAATTTCTTAAGGGAGATTTCTGGTCTAAGAAGACTTTTTTTCTGTCTTTTTTTTTCTTTTTGCCCTTCCAACCCAGGCCTCTCTTACTCACTCCGGGTAGTTTTACAAAATGGTTGCTGGTCTTTGTGCTTATTTCTCAGAAAATCAAAGACATCCAAAAGGAACTTTTAAGTGATGCAAAATGCATCTTTTAAGTGATGCAAAACCAAACCTTGCACTTCTTTATCAAGGACTTGAAGACAACTTGGACATGTGAACCAAGCCTTCAAATGTATTTTATTTTTTATTTTATTTTATTTTATTTTTTGAGACGGAGTTTCGCTCTTGTCATCCAGGCTGGAGTGCAATGGCGCGATCTCGGCTCACTGCAACCCCTGCCTCCCGGATTCAAGCGATTCTCCTGCCTCAGCCTCCCGAGTAGCTGGGATTACAGGTGTACACCACCATGCTGGGCTAATTTTTGTATTTTTAGTAGAGATGGGATTTCACCATGTTGGTCAGGCTAGTCTTGAACTCCTGACCTCAAGTGATCCACCTGCCTCGGCCTCCAAAGTGCTGGGATTACAGGTGTGAGCCACCGCACCCACCCCAAATGTGTTTTAATTGGTCAGCAATCTTTTCAAAGAATTTGAATATAAATGCTCTTTAGAAGGGCACATACTTCCTAGGTCAGCCGGTCCTCAGTATTCCCAAATGTCTTATGTCTGCTGCCGTTCGTTTTTAGCTGCCCAACTCCTGAAGACAGTGGATTTAGGACTCCTATTTAGAAATGCTTATTTTTTTCCCTTTGATCTTTCTGTTAGTTTTCTGTAGGTGGGGCTCCCTCATTGAGACAGAGATGGAATCATTTCCAGGGTTCCTTCCAATTCTGATTTTTCTTTCTTCCATGTAAAGAATAGTGCAGAAATACAACCCACTAAAAGAAGTTCCTTTACCTAACAGGGATAGGTTCACAGAGAGAGCTCCATTCTATCTATAAAACCAAAGTTCAAGTTCACGATGTCTTTTACATGACAAGGCAACTCTGTATTTTCTATGGGAGTAAAGTAGATAATACAGTACTCTGCCCTGGATCTGCAGGGAATACAGGCTGGCTGAAGTTCCCAGCTACAGTTCCTCACTAGAAATCGTCCTTGAACCTGCCTTACCCCAGGGAACACCCTCTTTCAGAGGGAGGCTGATGAAGGGTCACAGAGTCCAGACCTCCTTGTCTCAATGAGGGACACTTCTGAAGGGTCTTCCTAGCTCCTCATTAGAACCTGTAGTTGCAACTGCATTGTAGGTCGACTCTCCTGCCCAGTCCTGCCTTCCTCACCCTCTTAGGTGTATTTTCTGAGGATTGTCTTCAATAAACTTTTTGCCCTGACTCTGTATCTTAGAGCCTGTTTCCAGGGAACCCAATCTAGGACAAGGAGTAAAGCGGGGTACAGAAAGACTGAATTTTTTGCCCCTGGCATACCAATAGGCAAAAATACAGCCCTGGCAACAAAATGCATAGACCACATTATGCTGCCATGAAAAGAATGCTTAGAAGCCATCTAATGCAACCCAACCTTTTCCAGATGTGCAGACCGAGAGAACCAAAGTGACTTGCTCAAGGTATCATAAGCTAATTAGGTGAGAAAACTTGGACCAGAATCCACATCTGTGGCCCAGTCAGGCAGGCTACAGTGTTTCAGCATTTAATCAGTTCCCAGAAAACCTCAATAACACATGAGAGTCAAACTCAACTTTGAGAATTTGCAGTCGATATCAAACGATTTCCTAAGCCTATCCTCCATGGACAATGCCTCATTGTGACCTCTTGCTATAAGAAGCCATTGAACTTTCTGCATAGAGCTATCAACTTAATACAGGAGTCGAGTCTGTATCGGGGGTGGCAGTGCAGTTTATTAACAAACAAAACAGTACCATACAGGCAAAATCTTACTTCAATGGCAAAGCACACACATAGGTCTACTCCAACATGTAGCACTGGGGCAAACTTCAGACATGGAACATTAGGCATCAATTTCACAATCAGACTAAACATAGTTCACAGTCCTTCAATCCATACTCTTCAGTGGAGGATAAGGCCTTATTTAACAGTTAACTGGGACAGACAGATGAAGGTTTAAAATCTAATTCTTGGCCTACCTATGGAGTGGGGCTGACTCAGCCTTCACGGCTGTGAAGTGGATGCCTTAACAGGGCCAAGATGTATCAGCCTCTTAAACTGACTTTCATTTCTCTGGTTCAGAGAAAAGGCTTATGGTATCTTCGTACTGGATGAACTCACATATGGTGAGAGTCCTCAGCTCCAATTTCGTGTCTAGGCACATCTGGACTGGCATTCATTTTGATATCCAATCCGTAGATTAACAGGGTTAATCTAATTAGAATAAATTAAATGGTTTTCCAAAAAATTGAAAAGGGTAAATCACATACTTATGAGTTCTTCAATATTCAAGACTTTAAATATGTTAACAAACTGATTACTGTTCCAACTGTTGCCAGTTAAGGAGTTTAAGTCAGCATTTCCCAAAAGGTGTGTCAGGACTGAGTTAATCAGTAAGTTAATAGAAACAACTGCAATAGATTAGGGACGAGATTTCTCAAAGCAGTTTGATATAATATGCGGCAACTCCATATGTACTGGAGCATATCCAATACATTCTCAAAACTCCTAAATTAGCTAAACTGCAAGACAAAGAGCAGCAGAAAAATCCAGCTCTTAGGATAGGCAAAACTTTGGCAGATGTATGCCCTCACACCGGGGTCCAGCAACTTAGGTTTGAATTTATAAGGTTAATGATATAATAAACTGGGTTGGCTGGCTTCCCCTGGCAATTGTTAATTCCCCTTAAATAAAAATATATCGATACATTTTAAAAAAGAAGCATTTTACGGCTGAAACCTTTGGAAAGGGCTTTTCAAATCTGAGTTTTTAAAATGGGAAAACAAGAAGTGGGCACCCTTCTGGGCCGACATTACTCCTAAGATAGAGAACTTAGTCTTCATATATAAAATGACTCAATTTTGCTTCCTTAAAGCGAGCTTGCTTTAAGGAAATTAGAGCCCTAATTTCTTTTCTGTTTGATAGTCTCAACAAATAACAGTCAAATTTCTCATGTGTATTTCAGTACTCAAGAGAAATTGGCATGCTATGCTAATATTTATGCAGAGGTAACCATGTTGAAGACATATGTAAGTTGAGAGGTATGTCTAATTCTGTGGTCATAGGGAAAAAAAAAAAAAACTGCTGCTTTCCCGAAGTTGAAATAGAATGTTACAACTGACAAGGATCCGTCGGTGTCTAGCTGCCTTCCACGGGGAAGAGAAGATGCCAATTGCAGTTGGTCCCACACAGAGCTAAGCGGGGAGCCCTCCCAGGGGACAGTCCTGCCACTATTTTCCTCTGCTCAACTGGAAAGCTGCACGCAAGTCACAGCAAGTCAGTCTCAACATTCTAACTCAGTTAAACACTCTCCTCCATAAGAAGTGAAAGAGGAAAAATACAAATAAGCTAGCACTGAGACTAGATGTCTAGAAAAGTCGGAGGAATTAGAAGTGGTCAGGAGATTCCTGAGGCAGCAGCTTACAAGATGTCCCCATTCTGGTCTGAGGGTCTGCATGCCGCTTACCCCCAACACGGCTTTGCTTTACTATTTCCTGATCCAAAGTGGAGGCTGCTTCCTCCAGGAGGCTGGGAGCCTCTAGGCTCTGTAATGACACTTCACCATTGCCTAAGGGAAGAAAAAGGACAGTCGCAGGCTGGGCCTTCACCTACTCCACCTCCACAGAGAGAAAGTCAAATGCTTTGTTTCTGAAATCATCAGGTATTTTGCATTGACGGGAATAAAAATAAGACACAGAAATTGTTTCTGATGAGCACATCACCTTTAACTTTTTGAATCTCAGAAAGTGATCACAAGGCTTTATTCTATCAATTCACATGAGTTGGTTTACACAGACAAAGAAGATGGAGCTTGATCTTACGGAAATTAATTAGGCGATTCGTTGAATTGTTTTTACTTTAGCAATGATTGGAACTAAGCCAAAGGTAGTTAAATCCAGTACACTTAAAAATGGCCCAGTGACACAGCCTTTAAATTTGTCAATATTTTCCTTTGGTGATATTGAAAATCAATGAGTAGAGAGCATAGGAATAAAACTTCAAGACCGTGGCAGGAGCTTGTATTTGTACACCACGAATCCCAGGGCAGTTACTGATGTGGAAAATCCAATGATCTTCAGTAGGCCAGAAACAGAAGGCAGGTTCCTCTCCCAGAAGGTGTGAGTGATTTCTACCGCTGGAACATCCTAGATGAAGGAACACAGATCATGAGCAAAAAACTCATGCTGACATGGAGGAACAAAACACATCTGCAAGGTCCACGCATGGAGACCCCTGGGAGAGTTGCATCTATAATTAAATCAGAGGCTAGAAGAAGGGAGATGTGAGTTTTATGTTCCATGATGGGTCTAAGGAGAGAGAGTGCCCAGAGCCACCAAACTGACCTTTGATTCAGGTTCTTCTACCCAGATGTCTTTCTCCTTCACCTTCCCGAGACCATTTAAGACCTGAAAGAAAGTGACCATGGTATTATGAAAAGAGGCTGGATAGTTTCTACAGATTCAAGTCCCTGCTAGCCACAGATGAGCCCCATGAGTGAGGGGCAGAGAAATGGACATACAGATTCTATCAGTGTCCAGAACTAGCAAGACCAGATGCCAAAAACGTTGCCGTGACTCAGGAGGGAGAGAGCCTGGGCTTTCCTGCTTACCTCCCTAGCTGCTCGTTCTCCAGCCTCAACTGCCCCTTCCATGTAGCCGCTCCACTTTGTGGCAGTCTCTGTACCCGCAAAGAAAATCCTGCCCACGGGTTGACGAATCACCCTTCAAGGGAACCAAGAGGTTACACAGAGTTACTTGGGAAGGTGGGCAGGGTAAACGAGCCAAGCACTGCCCTCATTTAGTCTGCAGAAGGCACAGAAATTCGGACTGTTTAAAAAACACCCGTATGACTTAGCCCAAGGTGAAGGGTCACTTTTTGTTTTCTGGGTCTGCATAGAGGATCTGAACTTTCAAGCCAGGGAGAATCAGGCCATCAGATCATCAATCATTAAAGGGGATGTTGACCTTTGCCAAGCCAGCCAGAGCTGGAATATAAGAACATGTATTCAATCCCCAAATCAGATTTCTTTGCTATGTTTCCTGTTGGCAGTCCATTCTTCTCCCTCTCCTGTCTTTCTCGGGGGAGGGTACACCCTTCTTGAGAACAGCCACAGATCCAGCTTTGCAGGCACTCCCAGTGTGTCAGGAGGAACTACAGTGGCAAGTGGGAAGACAGGGACGTTAACTGTCATTTCTGGCAAAGGAGAGACCTGAGACATTATATGGGTGTGTCTCTTTAAGAAAACAACCTCTGTACAGTTAGCTTCTCTGAGCTTCTCTAGGGACTGGCTGAGGGCAAGGAAATGGGTCTCCTCTTACAAAGAAGGGCTGGACTGAATGGACAGCTATCCCCTCCAACTTTCTTGGCTTTGACTCCTGCCATGTCCACAGCTAGTTTCATGAACTCTCCCAAGCTGCACGTCCTGCCCCCCACCCTGATGGCCTTCATCTCAACCCGCTGGCACTCCTTTTTCCAATTCCAGAACCCTGGGCTTCATCTATTCCTTATCTTAGTCTTGTCTTCTAAGACTTCTACTTTGATGCCAGAACTAATCCAGTTCATCGATCCTGCTATTGTTAAACAAAGGCGATTTGAATCACTTAAGAAGGAAAAAAAAAAAAAAAAAAAAAAAACAGACCAAAACCTCCTGTAACAAAAAGGTTAATAAATACTTCTTCCTTTTCGGTGGACAAATGTGACCTTGTATTAACATTCTAGCTCTGTCTCTCTGGAAACCAGATGAAGGTGTAATGCCATCTATGGAGGCAGCACCACTTATGCTAAAAGTGCCTCCCCTCCCGCCCCCACATTAGTAAACTGCATCCAGGCTGGGAGAACTCTAAATGAATTGTAAATTCCTGGTAGGAGGCTATCACTTTGGGCTTCCCTGAGTGTGGTATCTCTTGTAACTGAGCAAGTCTTATAACTGAGCAAGTTACTGGACACTATGCCTATGAAGCATAGAGATAATGGCTTCCATGGGGCAAGGGGCTTCTAGGTCAAGGTGGACTTCCCCACCCCACGTGGATGTCATTTCCTCACACCTCAACTGTACACAGTGAGGACTCTTCCCCTGAAGAGAACTGTCTGCAGATGCTCTGTAGGCAAGACAGACATGTTGGATAAACAACGTCCAATGTTGTTCTGTGTTGACTGGCGCCAAGGAGCCTAAGGCAGTCATGTGAGACTAAAATGTCAAGTTGAGCTCACGAAGGCCCCTTGGAGGACACTGCAGCTTGCTTCATTCTCACAAGCACTGTTCACATCTGAAATCCTCCCCACTGTTCTGCTGTTGTTCTATATGCTGACAGCTATTGTTCTATGTAATGACATCCTTATTTTTCTATGGACATCCAGAAATATACAAGTATTATCTGGGACATAAGAAATGGGGATTTTGACAACTATTTCTAGAATTCCCATTGAACTCTGCTTTTCCTTTTAAATTTGGCACAGGTCTTGGATTAATTGGCATAGTGCTTGTGTAATACCTTCCATATTGAGTCATGATCCCAGGAGGGAAGTACGCCGTGTAGCAGCCCCCAGAGTACTGCTCCTCACACCAGTTCTTCTCTTCATAGTGTACTGGCTGCAGTTCAGTGGGGAAGAAAATGCAAAAGAGAAAACAAAGCTGAAATGCTGCAAGTCAACAATATCGTTGCTTTAACAAAAAGTTTACATCAAGAAAATAAAGAAGATCCTGTTTTTCCAACTCACTTAAGGGGAAACATGAGAGTACCAAGTAATGGCCTTTTGTGACGGACCATGTGGCAAAACATGTATCCTTTGCTCTTCCCATTTTCTTGATTAGGGAAGACATGGAAGTATTCCAGTATCTGGGAGAGAGGGGTATCCATCCATCCATGCAGATTCTGAAGTCTTTGGAGCTAAGTCTATAGGAAACCCCATCAACAATTCAGCTTGTGGAAAGGTCTGCTCAAATCTCTGGAGTCTCTAATAACAGACTTTACTTCCCCATCTACCAGGCATTATTGCTAAGAAAAGGGTGGGAAGGAGGAGGCAGAAGACAAACAAATGTCTAAGAAAGACTTTTTTCCCAACCCCTTCTCTAAGCTGGAAACATGAATGATGGGAATTCCACTAAAAAGGGGCAATTCAGATGAAAAATGTTTCCTAGGGGACATGAGAGAACCTTCTCTAATTTCCCTGGCACATTCACAAAGTTTATTATTTGAACAGTTTAGAGGCAAACCCCTGAAAGAGCCCCCAGCTATTGGTATTTTTTCCAAAAAGACGTAATTTCATTCTCCTAATTGCTTTCAGTGGTGGATTGAAAGCACTGATATTCCTAAATGAGTTGTGAATTGAGTTCACACAGGGAAAAATAAATTAGTATGACTTTGACCTGGGAAGAGACTCTAGATTCAGTCCATCTTGTCAAGTACCATACTACTTTGCCTTTGCCAACAAATGATGACATATCTGGAATTTAATTGTGTAGCAGGTAAGTGACACTGACTGAGGACAGGACTGTTCTGGGAACCCATCTCACCCACTCTTGACATAATCCCTGCAGCTCTAGGCTCTCATTACAATTGGCTGCCAGTTATCTAGTGAACATTTAAACAGCCCAAAGGAGTTGCTGTGTCAGAAATTACATGCATCTAACACCAGCTTTTAATGACCTTTTGTGACTGCTGAAGTTTATCCTCCAAGTTAAGCATATCGCTTTATACGCTCTTCATAAGACTGTCAGAAAATCAGAATCTACTTTGCTTTACTACTTATAATGAACAGAGAAGAACTTGCTAGGGATTAAAGCTGGGAGTTTCTTACATGTAAAGCTTCTTGGGATCCCAACACTTTGGCATAGAGCTCACAGATTTTCTTCTTCCTATAAAACAGAGCCAAAAAAAAAAAAAATTAGGGAAGGAGTAACTGATGGGTATAGAATAAATCCAGTGAGTTCTAGAGCTCTTGGTATCAACCAGATTTATTACAGAAAAATTAAAATCCATGGCTTTCTGTAACTGCACAAATGAGCAGTTCCAGGAATCCCTGCGCTCAAATTAACTTTCGATGCCTCAATAGTCATTTAATTTGAGGATTCAATGGAATTATTCTTTTCTTTTTTACATTTTTGCCTCTTTCACTACCTAATATGATATCTGCTTGAGATAAAAATGGGAAAAATGGATTCAATTAAGTTTAGCCAGTCTTAGGAACTGATTCTATATAACTTTTCTGGAATACACAGAATTCTAAAATGATCTCTTTTATAAGTCTATAGTATAAGTGATGGTGTCTTTCAACTATCCTATACTTGTGTTTTAATTACCTACAAACATATAAAGCTCATTTAATCTTTTAAGCATAACATAAGATATGCTATACAGAAAGTATCTACAGTCATTTCAGTCTAGGAATTTGTCACTTGATAGAATGATCTGTGGACCACAGTATTTCAAAGTGTATCTGAGGGATGGGCACAATATGCTAATGTTACCTCAAACACAGCCTTTCGTTATTCTCATAATTCATTATCTAAATGACTAGCCCAGAACATGGTATTTTCATGTCTGAAAAAATTAGTGGTTGTACTTATATAAACTCTTTTTGAAATGAAATACATTTTAGCTCACAACTACTCATGGTGAATTTTTTTAAAAGGTCTAATTTACTAAAATCACCTGTTTTAGAAATTAATGGTTTTATTTCTGGATTTGTTTGCATAGGTTCACACTGATCCAGTTATATACTTTTCCTATTTACCTTTTATAGTTTTAATATAGTTTAAACATTTGAAAATGCTCTAAAATATTTGTTAAGGGATAACAAGCAACTGGAAAAATATTTGCTTAAAAATGTGGCAAAAGGTTTGAGTCAAATCTATAAGACAAGTATTAAAAGCTGAAGAGACAAAATTATGCAGGGCGGGGGGAGCTCAAGCTTCCTGGTAATAAAGAAATCGAGATTTAGAAATATACAATTTTATGTTGCCAATTACATTAGAAAATATTTTAAAGACATGCCCCCAATCTCTCTGAATAATGTGGGATAAAGTGTAACCTTATAAATTTATCTAAATCCTCACACTTATACCATTTATATAACTTCCAGAACATTCACCTCATAGGTATAAAGTCAGGAGGAGGAGGCGGATTATAAACTTTGCTTATTGTCACCATTTTCCATGGAAGGTTTTAAGGGAGAGTCAAATGCCACTCCTGAGATGATGTCATGCAACATTAGATGGATATTTAGGTGGATAGTTAAATTTCAGGACAGTCAGAGAAAGTCTGGCTTCCTTCAAAGAGCTGCTCACATTATACATAAAAAGTCATAAAGGAAAGGAATAATGGGAAGAAGTCTCAAGACTACTGTCTGCCTGTCTGTCTCTCTCAGCCTGATTCAAGCCCCTTATTTCAGAGATGAGGAAACCGAGGCTCAGGGAACTGCAGAGATTTGTTTGATTTTGCTCAGCTAATTAATAGCAGGGTAAGGCTCTACGCTTCTGAGTAATCTGCCCATAGCAGGTACTCAGGAAATATTTGTTCAGTCAAAATCCATCCTCAGCCTACTATGGTACCCTCTTTGCATAGTCTATGAAGAGATGACTGATTCTAACATCTACTTCACAAGGGTGTTACAAGCAATAATTCAGACATTTTGAGTTAATTAGAAAATGAAAGTATCGGCAATGATCATTCTAAAAAAGCTCAACAGTACTTAACTTATTACTATTATTTCTGAGATAGGGTCTCACTCTGTCACCCAAACTGGAATGCAGTGGCATGGTTATGGCTCACTGCAGCCTCAACCTCCCTGGACTCAGGTGATCCTCTCGCCTCAGCCTCCCAAATTGCTGGGACTACAGATACATATCACCATGCCTGGCTAATTTTTCTATTTTTTGTGGAGACAGGGTTTCTCTATGTTGCCCAGGCTGGTCTTCAACTTCTACACTCAAGCAATCTGCCTGCCTCAGCCTCCCAAAGTGTTGGGATCATAGGTGTGAGCCACTGCGCCAGGCCTGCTTAACTTACTTTCTGGATGTGTAATAAAATTTTTATTAAAGCAGAGTGAAACCTGAAATCCAATCAACCTCCACTGTAGTTAGTTTTCATTCATGAATGTTAAAAACAATTATAATAGTTATAAGTCATTATTTACTGTATTTCATATTATTAGAAGAGCCAAGGATGAGTTCATAGAAACACAGGAAATTATCTTTCCTTTTCCCTTCTTCCCTTTAAAATTAAAAATTTTTGGAAAAGATATGTAAGGCAAGGATGTTAAAACAATGCACTGATTGATTAATTTGGTTCTAAAAATAACAGAACCTAAGTGATGGCCAAAAGAGGCCACTGTTCAAATCATCTTGTTGAACTTATTCACTGGTTTCTAAATCTGGTTGCTTGTCATAATCACCTGAAAGCCTTGTTGAAATATACAAATAGGCAGGCCCCACCTCAAATCTACTCAATCACAATATATAAGTCTTATAAAAACGTATTTTCCAAACATCCTTTGGGATATTTTGATGCAGTCAGATCTGGGAACCACTGTTTTTGTCAATGACATATTCAGTAAGGGTTTTGCCTTACAAGAACTTTTGAGAAGTTCAGCCACTGTGTGGAATCATAACCAAATGTCTACCTAGAGGCTGGTATTTATTTTACTATTAATAAGGAGGGAAAGCAGGAAATCCAAAAGAAAATGTCAGCTTAGTGTGGTGTAATGAAAAAGTATGCGTTATATGCTACTCCAGACTTTGTCACAAGCTAGCTGCGATGATTTGAATGTATGTGTCCCTCCAAAATTTAAATGTTGGAACTTAACCTCCAAGATGATGGTATTATGAGGTGGGGTCTTTGGGGAAATGATGAAATCAGGAAGATTCTGCCCTTATGAATAGATTAGTGCCGTTATAAACGGGCTGGAGGGAACTAGCTAGGCCCTTTCTGCCCTTCTGCCTTCCTCCAAGTGAGGACACCACCTTCATCCCTTTTTGTCCTTCCTCCTTCTGCCTTTTCTGCCATGTGAGAAAGTGCTACCTATGGAACAGGCTCTCACCAAATACTGAATTGAATCTGTTGGCATCATAATCTTGGACTTCCCAGCCTCTAGAACTGTGAGAAATAAGTTTCTATTCTTTATAAATTGCCCAGTTTCAAGCATTTGTTACAGTATCACAAATGCACTAAGACACTAGCTATGGAGCCTTGAACAAATCATTCCCTATCACTGGACCCCAAATCCCTCCTCTATTGAGTGAGTAGAGTTAATTTTTAACAACCATGAGATTCCACAATCTCATGGTTGTTTGAATCTCATGGTTGTTGAGATTCAACCATTTACCACTTACAGTGAACAGAGAAGAACCTGACAGGGATTGAAGCTGGGAGTTTCTTCCATGTAAAGCTTACATGCAAACCATGAGATTGTTGAATCTCACGGTTGTTCAAATAAACAAATCCATGTGCACATGTAGGAACTCATTCTGCAGCCTTTCCCCCACTTCTAAAGTCATCAGAGTAACTCCCAAAGCAAGGGCTGCTAATGGGTTAGCTGTTTAATTTTTTTAATTACATTCAGAGAAAAGTCTGTATTTTTGTGTATGTATTGGACCTCTTTAAAAGCTAGCAGAGGTTTTAGGGCTACCCAGAGGCATCCCTCCAACAGCCAAATAACTCTGATGTTAAAAGGTTAACCTCTCCAGGTAAGATTTTAATTGAACAAAGGATTCCAAAACAAAACAAAACAAATATACCATGACAGAAAGAGAAAGCGAGAAAGAAACAAAACAAAAAGCCACTGTCCTAAAATAAATTTTATATTAGGAAACTTTCAGATAAGGGAACATCAGAACTGTGTCCCAGATAATCAGTAGTGAATACTTTCATGTACACAAGTTGCTACAAGTTAAAATACACTTTTTAGAAAGTCCATGTCAGAGAATCTTAGAAAAGGATTATGGCCTTGAAAGGGGATTGGGATTCGGTTTTTACAGCTTTTTTCACAGCTAATATTTTATATTATTTTCTCCATCCATCTCACAGGGAAATCCTACCTCTTAACCACTGTAAAATAAACACAAACATGTAAAATTAATATATGCACATGGGCAAGGGCTAGGTCAAGAGGGCTATAGCAAAATACAAAAGGTTGGTTTGTTGGAATTTTGAGAATATTTGTGAAGTATTGTGTTTTTCCTCATGTTATTCTACTAGTGTCAGTGCAAAAACACAATACAAAGCTAACTTTTTCATCTATTTTTCAGTTATAAATCTCTTACCTTATTTCCTTATGTAGTTTAGCAAGTCGATCAGCTTTCCGGGCAAGAATGAAGCTGGAGAGAGAGGTTACATTGAATGATCAGGTTACAGCTGTTTATCTTAAGAGCTGCCCTTTCTTTTTGAAGTATTCTTAACCTGTAGCTATTCAGCATTAAATGAACTCTCTCAGACTCTCCTCCTCTACTAGGGCAAATGCCATGTTGTCTTTAGTCTGCCTGTGTGTCCAAAACCCCTGCTAGGCTGTGATTCCCTACATGACCAGTGACCTCCTATTCAATATTTTACTTCTAAAGTTTAACATGATTTTTGGCATATAGTAGGAAATCAAATGTTGAATGAATTAATGTTGTGCTAAATGATTATTCTGGTAATGACTGTTGCCTTCTGCCAAATACGTTATCAAAGCTGGAAAAACAAATATAAACATGTGTCTGTAGTGGAGGCCACGGTGGGCCCCCCAGGCCTCCCTTTGGGACCAGGCAATCATCACTCTTAGCTCACAGCTGAAATCTTCCCCAGTAATTGGACCGGACAGCAGAGAATGCCTTGCTCAAGGTCCCACCCCTCCCCAGAGTTGTCCTGACCTAGATGCAGTTGAAGACAACTCTGAAGGGCCACCCAGCTCCAGAACTTCCAAGGGAATGGGGGAGGCCTTTGTTGGGACAACACTGGAGCTCAAGTTCTGCTTAATCCTTCCGCCATAGGTAGTCATTCCCAGAGCACTTCCCAATAAACCTCCAGCACCCAAATCTCCAGCTCTGTGTCAGCTTCCCTGGAAACTGACCTGATATAGTCCCCAAATAAAGTAACTCAATAAAGCTCAGTTATAACCTGCCTGCTCCCCTTTAATCAAATAGATTCTATTTATTATACTGATATTACTAACTGCATGTATATTTAAAAGAATTTAATTGTGACATGAAGTCCTTAGTTATACTATTATTAGAAAGCGTTCGGCTGGGCGCTGTGGCTCACGCCTGTAATCCCAGCACTTTGGGAGGCCGAGACGGGTGGATCACGAGGTCAGGAGATCGAGACCATCGTGGCAAACACAGTGAAACCCCGTCTCTACTAAAAATACAAAAAATTAGCGGGGCGTGGTGTTGGGTGCCTGTAGTCCCGGCTACTTGGGAGACTGAGACAGGAGCATGGTGTGAACCCGGAAGGCAGAGCTTGCAATGAGCGGAGATCGCACCACTGCACTCCAGCCTGGGCCGCAGAGTGACACTCTGTCTCAATTAAAAAAAAAACAAAGAAAGCTTTAAAAAATCCAAATGATCTAAAGGACAATGAAATTATTTTTCCATTAAAAAATTTTTAAATGTGTATTTCTTTTATTCAAGACCAAAAGGACAGATAGATCAGTGCAAAAAACAGATATTTCCTCCTCTCCCTACCCCCAAATTAAAGTGTTCCTCAAATTGGATTGGTAGTTCCTTTAGGGCTGTTATTTGAGATCACTCTGAGAAGCAAAAACGTATGTTAATGCAGAGAATAGCATTTCAGAGAAAGCTGTGGACTATTTAGGAAATCTGAACTATTGAACTTTATGGAATATAGTCATAATTTTGCATGATTTAACGCCTTAAGTTACAGCTTGTTATTGATCATTTTAGTTAGATTTTGGGTTTATGTAAGAATCAGTATGTTTAGATGTATATAGTATTTTTTAATCATCAATATCTGATAAAAGATTAAATGATTTATCTGAAAACATTTTTAGTCAACTCGTCTTGTATACTTTTTACAGTTCCCTTCCCAAAGGGCAGTTAGTGTTGGTTATTTCTGCCAAATCTCAAGTCATGAATGAAATAATCTCTTTGATCTAATCCCAACTATGGATAAATAAGCTTTAACTTACTTTGGTGTTTTATTGAGGAAATTAAACATGCTGGCTTTGTGTTGGAAACGTTTCACAGTTCTAAAGTACAACGTCCTTTCTAGTTTCCAAAAGGTTATTAGAAACACAGTGCTGGGCAATTACCACCCCTATCTTCAAGGTTTTCGTGGCTGTGGCCATGAGCAAAGAGCAGGGTGGAGGCAAGTGTCAAGATGAAAGAAATTAGAATATCACTTTCTAAGAATTGCCTAAATAACTCCATTAACAGCGGGTCAGTTATTTGAGCCCTGAATAACCTAGTTAATAATAATGCTGAAGAAAGCCCAAAAGCATTGTACACATAAAAACTTGCACCCACAACCAGCGCTCAATAAATGGTAGCTTTAATTTTTAACACCACATCGCCAAGAAACAGATTATTTTGCTATTTCTCAGTTTCCAAGGAAACTCTCATCTTCTATACTTGGTTCTCTATAACCAATTATTATTATTTTATATTTGTTTTAGCCCCGCTGTCCACAGAACACAACTGTTTAACATTTTCCTTTTATACTATTTATCTTCAGTAAAATCATCAAAATATTGAGTTCTACTTTCAAAAAGAAAAAAAAAAAGAAAGAAAGCCCAAAATGGCAGAAGACATCACTATATCTAACTCCTAGGGCAAGAAAAACATCAATGCTCTTCCATTCACAGTTGGATTGGTCTTCACTGACATTCTCCTGAAACCTGTACCTGAACCTCCTGCTTTTCTCTGGCATATAGAAGATGATGTCAAACTACCCAAACAACCTATATCCTTTTCTGCCCATTGGGGTTAGAGATGAAGAGGATGTGTTATTCCAACGGTCATTATGTTGTAAGCACCTGCCTTTCTCAGGGAGGCTGGTGTTCTTATCTGTTACAGTGAGAGAGGTGGTTATAAAACGTCTCATTAGTAACCCAGCAGCACAACCTGCTTTCTAAGTTCCCTGGGATGTGGGTCTGCTCCTTTTGCCTTTGTCATTTTCCTTCAATGACATGATGTGCATGAGTTCACCTTTCCCTTTGAGCAAGAGGTATGCAGTTCCCAGGGGTAAAGGGGAGACCACTGGTCTCCCCTTTAAAAGTCACTTGATTGCTACTGAAGCTATGTTCTTTTGTTACAGAGTGGCAGAACAGATCGCCTTTTATTTGCATAGTTTTTGAGGAGGCCAAAAGGCAGGCAACAGGGAGGCTCTGGAACTCCTTAGCAATTCCTTTGTGGAGACCCCACTTCCTTCTCCCTAACCCCCATCGAGTAGGGCAGCTGTGTGCCGGAATGGGAAGAGAAGGGAAGAGCTCTCATTTTCCCTACACAGAACCAGATCCTGGAACATCTGCACACTTCAGAGGTTAAGTGAAGCACCACTGGTGAAGGATAACTAGAGTGACCCACCAGAAAAACTGCCATGCCATCCAATCAAGGCCTGGCTCAACTCTGAACTGTGCCTCCTAATTGGTCAGCTATCTTATATCTTAGGGTCACAACTAACATCTGCTATGTAGCAGATATCTGGAATGGAGAAAAGGATAAAACCGAGAACCCCTCCATTTAGAATTTTTTGATAGAATAAAGTGGTTAGTTCTCATTTCAGAATGGCTGTGGACATTCTGCCTGTAGGCAGGGGTGGCTACCATACTGCCTGTCTAGCTGCTTTTTTTCACTCTGTCCTCAACATGTAAGCTTTGTGTGAGAGAAAGACATACATGGGTACAAGTTCAAAATGGTGTCAAGTTTAGTAAAGTTTCCCAGTATTCTTGTGCTACACACAAAACATTACTGCAGTATTTTAATACATTACATATTTTGATAGCATTATTCATCATTGCTTGAGCTTAATTCCAAAGCAATATACTTTGACAGCATCCACACCAATACATCAACACAATTTGGAAAATGTAGAACAGCCAGCTCTAACTTACCCCATGATGGCAGGCAGTGATCCATCCGGCTTGGTGTCATCCAAGGTTATTGAAATTGGAGCATCTTCATCTTCAATGATCATGCAGCCACAGTAATCTTAACCAGGAGAAAAATCAATGGGAGATCGAGACCAAGCTCATCAGACACACCCATACACACATAAATATATATAAACTATTTTTTAAGAGGAAGGCAAATCTTAAACTCTTGGTCTTGGCCCCAATCCTAGATGCTATGCCTTGTTAAATACACACACTGAATATATAAAGATGTCTATTCACCCACAGACAGAAAATGACCCATCTCCATCACCTTTACCTAAAGGGCTTATGACCAACCAATGCATGACAAAAATGGTCAGATGACCCTGGCTCCTAGCATACATGAGGAAAGAGAAGGGCTGCGCTGGAGGGAACGACCCAATCCAGGGAAGAAGTGGCAGGAGGGAATCTGATGAGTATAACCAGAATGCTTATCAACAATAGCCACCATATCTGGGATACTTTCTAAGTCCAAGATCCCACCTCATTTAATTCTCACAACACCTTAGTGGTAGGTATTACTGTCACCACTTTACACCTACAGTCTGATGCTAGCAAGCAAGCGAAGTCCTGGAATGTGTAACTTCAATGCAGTGCTCTTTCCATGGTGCCTGCTGACCTCACTCTGCTCATGAAAAGTAAGAAGCAGGACAGATGCCAGGAGCCAGGGCAATGGTGGCCTTATTACTGATGTGATCTCCTTCTTCCCTCTCATTGCCAACAAGTGCTCTTGGGGTAATTATGTGTGGCCAAGGATATGAGGAAATTGACAGACCAAGATTTCTAACCCTTTTCCTACCAATTTGAAAATACTTTGTTTCTGTTCAATACTTTCTGTTCAATAATCCTAAAACAGTGTGATTTCTTCATATAATAGTTTAAACATGAATAATAGCAGCCTACCCTTCTTCTTCCAGAAGGCCTCCTTGTAATACATCATGCACTTAATGATAGCTCCCATTGGAAGACGCTGAATTAACTGGTTTCTCTCTGCTGGAAGCTCTGGTCTGAAGTGAATCTTGGCCGTCAAGGTCGGAGGGATCGCATTAATTACGTATTTGCACTAAGACACACACAAGCAAAATATTACCTCAAATGTGAGCTGCAGTCTGTGCAGCAGGCATGAAAAATCATCTTTATCACTTCTAAACAACATTGAGCAGTAAAAACATACAAAATGAGACAATGAGGCAACTGTAAGGCAACAAAACAGATCAAGGTCGGTCAACCAAGGCTGGTAATTTGGAAGACTGAGGCGGAAACATGTCAGCATTAATTATGCTACTGCTTGCATTGTATCTGGTTAGAAGCTGCAAAAGACACAAGGCCTATTTACTATATGCTCCTTTTGACTTAACCGAGTTACCTCATAATGTTCATGGTTCAATGTCTCTATGATGATGTTGTCACTTGACTGGTCAACATGAGTGACAGGTTGGTTCAGCTTCACTTTGTCTCCGAGGAGGTCCATTATCCGTTCGCTCACTTGACCAGATCCACCTACAAACTTCCGTTCCTACAGGGGGAGGTAGGTAGGACAGGAAACATTATGAAAGCCCAAGGAAGGAAAATCCTATTGGCTACTGATTAGAAAACCTCCAGAAAGTCACAGGCCACACCTCCAATATCTGCACACTTAACTGTCAGAAGAATTCATTAGGACAGAGGCAGAGTTGGCCAAGACAATTCAATGATCATTCCCTGCACAGCTTCCAGCAAAGAAAAGCCATTAAAGTTTATAAAAATCACAGAACCAGAAGAAATGTTCCACTATGCCAATGCTGCCCTGACCAAGTGGGAATATCAGCGAGTTTGTGGGCTTCAAATGCCCAAGAGTGCAGGGTGTGGAGGGAGCCCTGGGAAGGGGCGGGCACTGTGCTTACTCCAGAGGATGAGGTTTCTAATTTCCTTTGATTCCTGTAGTTCTGGGCTGAAGTTATCCAGGCAGGTAAGGATGCAGATGGTGCCATATTATAGACAAAGTTACAGGGTGCTTTTAGGGATAGTCATGTCCTACTAGTCACCACCAAATGATGTTCTAAGAATGGGAAGAAGGGCCAGGTGCAGTGGCTCATCTGGGGTCAGGAGTTCAAGACCAGTCTGGCTAACATGGTGAAATCCCATCTCTACTAAAAATACAAAAACTAGCCAGGCGTGGTGGCACATGCCTGTAATCCCAGCTATTCGGGAGGCTGAGGGAGGAGAACCACTTGAACCCAGGAGGCGGAGGTTGCAGTGAGCCAAGATTGCGCCACTGTACTCCAGCATGAGTGACAGAACTAGACTCCATCTCAAAAATAAAAAGAATCGGAATATCAGATCTTGAGTAACTTTTTGCAAAACTATCTGTAAGTTTCAAGGTGGAGGCAGAGGGTGAAGGCTAAGCATCTGCTTGTTCCTTTAGATATTGTTAAATAGTTCTCTTGAGCGGCCCTTATAAGACCAGAAGTGCTCTACCCCCTGCCTTCTGCTATCATCACCATGGAAATGTTTCCAGCTTAATCTAAGAAGGTAACTCCTTAACACAATGCTTTTGGTAAGAACCAGAAGGATATTTTTAGCCTATTATAGAAAATTCTTTTTTTTTTTTTTTCTTGAGATGGAGTTTCACTCTTGTTGCCCAAGCTGAGTGCAATGGCACAATCTCGGTTCACTGCAACCTCCGTCTCCTGGGTTCAAGTGATTCTCTTGCCTCAGCCTCCCGAGTAGCTGGGATTACAGGCGTGTGCCATGACGCCTGGCTAATTTTTTGTATTTTTAGCAGAAATGGGGTTTCATCATGTTAGCCAGGCTGGTCTCGAACTCCTGACCTCAGGTGATCCAGCCACCTTGGCCTCCCAAAGTGCTGGGATTACAAGTGTAAGCCACTGCACCTGGCCAGAAGATTCTTTAAATGGTTAGAAGTGCACAGCCCACCACTTAACAGATTCCTCAATCATGCTCCTCCAGAAAACTGCATAAGCAGCCATGCAGTGATTTTTGCACTTTTGTAACTGGCTACTGTTTTAATGACAATACCAAAGTTCTTCATAACAAATATTCCTGGCTAGGCATGGTGGCTCATGCCTGTGATCGTAGCACTTTGAGAGGCTGAGGCGGAAGGACTGCTTCAGCCCAGGAGTTGGAGACCAGCCTAGGCAACAAAGTGAGACTCTGTCTCAAAAATTAATTTAAAAAAAGGAAAAAAATTCCCATAGTGGTTCAGACCTAAATTCATGATTCGTCTTTCTTCAAGAAACCCGGACCAATCTGGTCTGTTTTCTAAGAGTTATTTTGAGTTTTAATGCGGTGGAAAGACCATGAACTGTTTCTGTCTTGTTCACTGTCCACCCCTCCAGGTCTAGTATTTGTTGAATTAAATTATAGGATAAGCCTAAGTTCTTTAGAAAAATATTGTGATCATGGTTTGAGATTAATCATCTGAACCATATTTTCCAAAAGGTCATGTAGAATTTGGCTAGAAGTATCCTGGCTCCTCTGAATGAAGGACACAAATATCAAATATGAATCAAAATACCTCAGAAAGTAAAATACTGGCTAAAAGGAGTAATCTGGCATTTCTGCCTGTAAGTAAAGACACTTAAAAAATGCAACTGTCCTGCGTTTGTCAAAGCTAAGGGTCAAATGGGCAATGACTCTTGGTGTCACAAGAACTTGGGGATTTCCGGTGACCTCCTCAGGAGAGGAATAATTCATTTGGTAGAGAAAGACTCTATACCTTGTACTGTGCACTCAGAATTCGGGAACTCAGAGAACCTAAGTTAGAAGTAAACTGCTACTAATTAAACCTCATACCATCCAAGCACAACATTTATAGAACAGAGATACCCATTCTCTTTGGATAACAGAAAGGGTTGAAGCAGAGAATCTCAGAGTCTGGGGAATTAGGATTCTGGCTTCGCCATGTGTCCAGCCAATGAACCAAATAAGTCTACTTATTAATAAAGGAAATGATATGGAAACTGGGCAAATTCAAGTGGGTAGCAAAAACTAAGAATCCAAAAGGCAGAATTTACTATTGCAAGAGTGGCCATAATCACTTGTGTGAATTAGAAGGAAGAACAGTCACTTCCATTCTGTAACAGTTAACATAAAAGAATAAATCTGATAAACAGATGGGACAGAAACCTGGTATCTGGAACAGAGATGATTTTAAGTACAATAATTGTACAATTTCTAGAATTTTGGAAATTATTTTAGGAATTTAGCTTCTCCTACATAAACAGCCTAATTTTACCTGCCACCAAAAGGAAGCAACTTAATTCTCAAAACCTAATTAATTCAAAATGAAACATTCTTTATCTGTGAACTCCTTTTCAGGAGTGACAAAAGGAAATGAGAAATTTTTTTTTTCAGAAAATTTTTTGAGATAATTTCACGCTGCTAATTATTCATGTTTCAAAATACTGAAGCAATTATTAAAGACACTGCCCTGGGAGAAAGCAAAATCACAGATGAAGCTCTTGTTTCAGAACAGACACATACACACCATACCTGGCCACCATTGGTGACAGAGAATATCCGAGTGGTGCCCCCACACTGCTTCACATACCACAAGAACCATAGGGCAGACACTTCATGAGGCTCAGAGGTCACATTGATATTCACAAAAAGAGTAGCAAACCGCCTAGCAGTCCTGTTTACAGAACAAAAGTGGAAGTCAGGTATCAATATGTATAGGAGTCAGATAACGTAATGTTTTTACAACACTATTTAGTGTGTTCAGAAAGTTTTTCTACTGCAATTGAAAAAAAAAAAAAACACCCTCAAGGATTCAATTTCTGAAGGAATGCATTCTTTAACTCTTAGAGAAACTAACGTTTTCTCCTGCTTAAGAAATTATGAGTTGAAAATGAGCGGAGGGTCCAGCAAGATGGCCGAATAGAAGCAGCTCTGGTTTGCAGCTCCCAGTGAGATTCACGCAGAAGGTGGGTGATTTCTGTGTTTCCAACTGAGGTACCTGGTTCATCTCATTGGGACTTGTTGGGCAGTGGGTGCAGCCCACGGAGGGCGAGCTGAAGCAGGGAGGGGCATCACCTCACCCGGGAAGTGCAAGGGGTCGGGGATTTCCCTTTTCTAGCCAAGGGAAGCCCTGAGAGACAGTACTAGGAAGAACGGTACACTCCTGCGCAGATACTGTGCTTTTCCTACAGTCTTCACAACCGGTAGACTTGGAGATTCCCTCCGGTGCCTGGCTCAGTGGGTCCCACACCCACGGAGCCCAGCAAGCTAATATCCATTGGCTTGAAATCCTCGCTGCTATTGCAGCAGCCTGAGATCAACCTGGGATGCTCAAGCTTGGTGTGGGGAGGGGCGTCCGCCATTGCTGAGGCTTGAGTAGGCAGTTTTATGCTGATAGTGTAAACAAAGCCAAGGGGAAGTTTGAACTGGATAGACCCCACCACAGTTCAGCAAGGTCTACTGCCACTCTAGATTCCACCTCTGTGGGCAGGGCATCTCTGAACAAGAGGCAGCAGCCCCAGTCAGGGACTTATAGATAAAATCCCCATCTCCCTGGGACAGAGCACCAGGGGGAAGGGGCAGCTGTGGGTGCAGCTTCAGCAGACTTAAATGTCCCTGCCTGACAGCTCTGAAGAGAGCAGTGGTTCTCCCAGCACAGCGTTTGAGCTCTGATAATGGACAGACTGCCTCCTCAAGTAGGTCCCTGACCCCTGTGTATCCTGACTAGGAGACACCTCCCAGCAGGGGACGACAGACACCTCATACAGGAGAGCTCTGGCTGGCATCTGGTGGGTGCCCCCTTGATCCTTCCAGAGGAAGGATCAGGCAGCAATAGTTGCTGTTCTGCAGCCTCTGCTGGTGAAACCCCAACAAACAGGGTCTGGAGTGGACCTCCAGCAAACTCCAACAGACTTGCAGCTGAGGGGCCTGTTAGAAGGAAAACTAACAAGCAGAAAGGAATAGCATCAACATCAACAAAAAGGACATCCACACAGAAACCCCATCTGTAGGTCACCAACATCAAAGACCAAAGGTAGATAAAACCACAAAGGTGGGGAGAAACCAGTGGAGAAAGGATAAAAAATTCCAAAAACCAAAACGCCTCTTCTCTTGCAAAGGATCACAACTCCTCACCAGCAAGGGAACAAAACTGGACGGAGAATGAGTTTGACGAATTGACAGAAGTAGGCTTCAGAAGGTGGGTGATAACAAACTCCTCCGAGCTAAAGGAGCAGGTTCTAACCCAATGCAAGGAAGCTAAGAGGCTTGAAAACAGGTTAGACGAATTGCTAACTAGAATAACCAGTGTAGGGAAGAACATAAATGACCTGATGGAGCTGAAAAACGCACCACGAGAACTTCGTGAAGCAGACACAAGTTTCAATAGCTGAACTGATCAAGCGGAAGAAAGGATGTCAGTAATTGAAGATCAACTTAATGAAATAAAGCAAGAAGTCAAGATTAGAGAAAAAAGAGTGAAAAGAAACAAACAAAGCCTCCAAGAAATATAGGACTATGTGAAAAGACCAAATTTATGTTTGACTGGTATACCTGAAATTGATGGGGAGAATGGAACCAAGTTGGAAAACATTCTTCAGGATATTATCCAGGAGAACTTCCCTAACCTAGCAAGGCAGGCCAACATTCAAATTCAGGAAATACAGAGAACACCACAAAGATATTCCTCAAAAAGAGCAACCCCAACACATATAATCATCAGATTCATCAAGGTTGAAATGAAGGAAAAAATGTTAAGTGCAGCCAGACAGAAAGGTCAGGTTACCCACAAAGGGAAGCCCATCAGACTAACAGCAGATCTCCCAGCAGAAACCCTACAAGCCAGAAGAGACTGGGGGCCAATATTCAACATTTAAAGAAAAGAATTTTCAACCCAGAATTTCATATCCAGCCAAACTAAGTTTCATGACTGAAGGAGAAATAAAATCCTTTACAGAAAAGCAAATGCTGAGAGATTTTGTTACCACCAGGCCTGCCTTGCCAGAGCTCCTGAAGGAAGCACTAATTATGGAAAGGAACAACTGGTACCAGCCACTGCAAAAACATGCCAAATTGTAAAGACTATTGACACTATGAAGAAACTACATCAACTAGCGGGCAAAATAACCAGTTAGCATCAGAATGATAGGATCAAATTCACACATAACAATATCAACCTGAAATGTAAATGGGTTAAATGCCCCAATTGAAAGACACAGACTAGCAAACTGGCTAAAGAGTCAAGACCCATCGGTGTGCTGTATTCAGGAGACACATCTCGCACACAAAGACACACATAGGTTCAAAATAAAGGGATGGAGGAACATTTACCAACCAGATGGAAAGCAAGAAAAAAAGCAGGGGTTGCAGTCTTAGTCTCTGATAAAACAGACTTTAAACCAATAAAGGTCAAAAGAGACAAAGAAGGGCATTACATAATTGTAAAGGGATCAATGCAACAAGAAGAGCTAACTATCCTAAATATACATGCACCCAATACAGGAGCACCCACGTTCATAAAGAAAGTTCTTAGAGACCTACAAAGAGACTTACACTCCCACACAATAACAGTAGGAGACTTTAATACTCCACTGTCAATATTAGATCAATGAGACAAAAATTAACAAGGATATTCAAGACTTGAACTCAGCTCTGGACCAAGTGGACCTAACAGACATCTACAGGACTCTCCACCCCAAATCAACAGAGTATACATTCTTCTCAACACCACATCACACTTATTCTAAAATGACCACATAATTAGAACTCCTCAGCAAATGTAAAAGAACAGAAATCACAACAAACTGTCTCTCAGACCACAGTACAATCAAATTAGAACTCAGGATGAAGAAACTCACTCAAAACTGCACAACTACACGGAAACTGAACAACCTGCTCCTGAATGACTACTGAGAATTAACGAAATGAAGACAGAAATAAAGTTGTTCTTTGAAACGAATGAGAACAAAGACACAATGCACCAGAATCTCTGGGACACATTTAAAGCAGTGTATAGAGGAAAATTTATAGCACTAAATGCCCAAAAGAGAAAGCTGGAAAGATCTAAAATCGACACCCTAATATCACAATTAAAAGAACTAGAGAAGCAAGAGCAAACAAATTCAAAAGCTAGCAGAAGACAAGAAATAACTAAGATCACAGCAGAACTGAAGAAGA
>NW_012107208.1:1114053-1148911 GCF_000951045.1 Mandrillus leucophaeus
TGAAATTGGATCCCTTCCTTACACTTTATACAAAAATTAACTCAAGATGGATTAAAGATTTAAATGTGTAACCTAAAACCATAAAAACTGTAGAAGAAAACCTAGGCAATACCATTCAGAACACAGGGATGGACAAAGACTTCATAACTAAAACACCAAAAGCAACAGCAACAAAAGCCAAAACAGACAAATGGAATCTAATTAAACTAAAGAGCTCTGGCACAGCAAAATAAACTATCATTAGAGTTAACTGGCAACCTACAGAATGGGAGAAAATTTTTGTAATCTACCCATCCGACAAAGGGCTAATATCCAGAATCTACAAAGAACCTAAACAAATTTACAAGAAAGAAACAACCCCATCAAAAAATGGGCAAAGGATATGAACAGACACTTCTCAAAAGAAGACATTTATGCAGCCAAAAAGACTTATGAAAAAATGTTCATCATCACTGGTCCTTAGAGAAATGCAAATCAAAACTACAGTGAGATACCATCTCATGCCAGTTAGAATGGCAATCACTAAAAAGTCATGAAACACCAGATGCTGGAGAGGATGTGGAGAAATAGGAATGCTTTTACAATGTTGGTGGGAGTGTCAATTAGTTCAACCATTATGGAAGACAGTATGGTGATTCCTCAAGGATCTAGAACTAGAAATACCATTTGACCCAGCAATCCCATTACTGGGTATATACCCAAAGAATTATAAATCATTCTACTATAAAGACACATGCATACATATGTTTATTGCAGCACTGTTCACAATAGCAAAGTCTTGGAACCAACCCAAATGCCCATCAATGATAGACTGGATAAAGAAAATGTGGCACATATACACCATGGAATACTATGCAGCCATAAAAAAGGATGAGTTCATGTCCTTTGCAGGGACATGGATGAAACTGGAAACCATGATTCTCAGCAAAGTAACACAAGAAGACAAAACAAAACACCACATGTTCTCACTCATAAGTGGAAGTTGAACAATAAGAACACATGGACACAGGGAGGGGAACATCACACACCAGGGCCTGTCAGGGGATTGGGGGCTCGGGGAGGGATAGCATTAGGAGAAATGCCTAATGTAAATAATGAGTTGATGGGTGTATCAAACCAACATGGCACATGCATACCTATGTAACAAACCTGCACGTTGTGCACATGCACCCCAGAACTTAAAGTATAATTAAAAAAAAAAAAAGAAATTATGAGTTAGCTCCAAGTATGCTAATCCAGGTTCTCTCTAAGCGTCAATATGCTTGTTTCAACACCCATCCTCTACTCTCCATCTTCATTGCCACAGCCCTGGTCCAGGCTACCAATATGTCCAGGCTATAGCAGTGGTGGCTCTTACTTGGTCATCCTGCATCCCCTCTTGTATCTTCCACACTATAGCCAATGAGGTCTTTTAAAAGTGCCAAACTCAAAAAACCCTCTGCTCAAAACCCTTCAATGACCTTCAATGGAGAAAGGACAAATCTTGAATGTGGCCAATAGATCCTGCACTATCAGCCTCTAGACCAGTCCTCCAAACTCCCCTTATACCACTTGCTCTTGTCATCACTATGGTCCAGCTACACTGTCCACTCAGTTGCTCAAACATGCCAATATCCTCACTTCAAGGCCTTCACAAATGCTTGTTTCTGTCCTCTATGTCTAGAAGATTCCATCACTGTACATCATCTACCCATCGCTGTCTCCCCACTCCCCTGTGAACTTTGAGTCATTTTTGAAAGATACCATTCTCCCCACATCATCCAACCTTTCCTGTCTCCCCACGTACCTGTGGGTCATTTCTGGAAGGTAGCATCCTGCCACACACCATTGACTGTTCCTGTCTAGCTGCTACTCCTCTGGTTCATTTCTGGACGGTACCATTGCCCCCAAAACGTACACCCTTCCCTGCCTCCTCTCAGCAGTTGTGTCTCATTCCTAGAAGACAGTATCTCCGGAAACACATTTTCTATTTTCGTATGTCCCCACTGACTCTGACAGTCATTCCTAGTAGATACCATCTGCCTACACCAGCCAATCTTCCTATTGCCACCCTAATACTATGGCTGATTTGGGGATATCATTACCTCCCCACTCCCCCACCCCACAACCAGATTCAACCTTCACTGTCTCTTCCAGAGCCTGTGTCACAATCTCGGAAGATATAATTCCCCCAGCACTATCTAGTCTCTCCTATCTCCCCCTTGCACCTGTCGGCCATTAGATGGCCTCCACACCATCTACTCTTCCTGTCTCCCCTCTAAACCTATGGCTAATTCCTTGACTATACCGTGTACCAACACTATCCAATCATAATGTCTCCCCTCAAGCCCTGGTGGCTCATTCCTGGAAGATGTATCTTGCTACAGCATTCCTGTCTTCCTGTCTCCCCCATTCCCAGCTATGTCATTCCCAAATACCACCCCCCAGAACATCCATCCTTCCTGTCTCTCCCTACCACTCCCCATGTGGCTCATTCCTGGAAGGTACCATCTCTCTAAACTCCTGTCTCCCCATATCCCTGTGGGTTGTTTCTGGAAGATACCATCCTTCCACACCATCTGCCCTTCTTGTCTCCCCAGCCACTGCACCTGTGGCTGTCTCCAAAGCCAATCCACCCTGTCTCCCAATTCTCTTGCGGGTCATTCCTGGAAGACACCATCTCCCAACACCACCCCTTTCCTGCATCCCCCAGTCACCAACTGTGTGGTTCATTCCTGGAAGATACCATATTGCCACATCATCCAACTTTTCTATTTCCCCCTACTCCTGAGTCACATCTGGATGATACCACCCCCTCCCTAAGACATCTACCATTCCGTCTTCCCACAGTGCCTATGTCACATTCCTGAAAGATACTATAACCCACACAAAACTATCCACTCTTCCCTGTCAGTCATTCTGTTAGATACCATCCCCCATCCTGTGTTCCCCTGAAGCACCACCAGTGTGGTTCATTCCTGCAAGATACCATCCTGCCACACAATCCAACCTTTCTGTTTCCCCACTACCCCTCTGGGTCATTTCAGGATGATACCACCTCCTCCCCAAAACGTCTACCCTTCCCTGTCACCCTATAGTGCCTGTGTCATATTCCTGATACTATCCCCTCTTACATTATTTACCCTGCCTTGACTCCCTGTGGGATCTCCGGGCCATCCTGGAAGATCCCATTCTCCTACCTCATCCATCATTCCCCCGCTTCCCCAATTCCATAGTTCATTCCTGGAAGATACCATCTCCAATGCAACATCCATCCTTCTTCTCTATCCCCTGCCCTGTAGGTCATGCATGGAAAATATCATTCTGCCATACCCTACCTGTCTCCCATCTACCCCTGTGGTCCATTCCTGGAAGATACAATCCCCCCAAAACACCCACCTGCCAGGGCTCATTCCTGGAAGATACCATCCTGCCACACCATCCACCCTTCCAATATCCCCCGGACCTCTAACCACCCTTGTGGCAGATTGCTGGAAGATACCATCTCTCTAAACCCAATCCACTGTTACCTACTGCCCCTGTGGGTCACTCCAGGAAGATACCATCCACATTCACCTTCCATCCCGTCTCCACCCCCACTACTGCAAGTGTGGCTCATTCCTAGAAGATACCATCTCCCTACACCATCCACCTTTCCTGTTTACTTAACCCCACACATCCTGAAGACCATTCTTAGAAAATAGCATCCTGCCTCACTATCTTTACTTCCTATCTCCCTCTACCCTTTTGGGTGATTACTGGAAGATATCCCCCTCCACAACCTTTACCCTTCAGGTCACCCCCTTGCCCCTGTGGGTCATTCCTGGAAGATACCATCTCTCTATACCACCCATCTTCCCCCACCACCAACCACGTGGCTCATTCCTGGAAGATACCATCTTGCTACACCTTTCTAAACCCTCTGGGTCATTTCTAAACCACCTCCTCCACAAAACATCTAACACTCTCTATGTTCCCACAGTGCCTGTGTCACATCCCTGAAAAGTAACATGCCCTCCCCCTACAAACACACTATCCACCCTGTCCTTTCTCCCCCTTGGCCTTGTGGGTCATCCTGGAAGATACTATGCCTACCCTTTCCTTGTTCCCCCCAAACACCACCAGGGTAGCTCATTCCTGGAAGATTCCATCTCTCTAAACACAATGTACCATGTTTTCTTCTGCCCCTTTGGTTCATTCCTGGAAGATAACACTTCACCAAATCATCTATCCTACTTGTCTCTCCCAACTCTTGAGGGTCACTCCTGAAAATACCATCCTGGTCACCTTCCACACTTCCTGTCTCCTCCCACTTCTTTTGGTCATTGCTGGAAGTTATCCACGGCCCAATATACACCCTTCCTGACTCACCCCTGACCCTTTGGGTTACTCCAGGAAGAACCATGCCTTCGAACAAGCCCACCTTCCCTGCATCCCCTAGCTCCTGTGGACCATTCCCGGAAGGTATATCCTGCCACACCGGTCATGTTTCCTCTCCCTGTGCTACGCCTCTGGGTCATTCCTGTACAATCCTATGAGTCATTCTTGGAAGAAACCATGACCCCTCACCATTCACCCTTCCTTTCTCCCCTCAACCACTGCCAGTGTGGCTCATTCCTGGAAGATACCATCCTGCCACATCACCAAAACGTCTTATGTACCCTCTGTCCTGTGGACCATTCCTGGAAAATTCCATTTTGCCAAATGATCTACACTATCTATGTTCCCTCTATCCTTCTGGGTCATAACTGGAAGAGATGATCTCCCTCACCCCATCTACCTTTGTATCTACCCCTTGCCCTACGGGTCATTTCTGGAATACATCATCTTGCCTCACCATCTATGTTTCCTGTCTCCCCACCATCCTTCTGGGTCATTGCTGGAAAACTCCCCTTCCCCTAAGACATCCACCCTTCTGTTTTCCCCTTTGACCTTTTGGGTAATTCCTAGAAGATACCATCTCCATCCACACAAACCAACCTTCCATTTCTCTCCCCAGAGACAGAGAAATAGCTGGAAAATTTCATTCTTCCCCACAACACATACATACACACACACACACACACACACACACACACACACATACACACACACACACAATCTAATGTTGCCTGTTTCCCCTTGACCCTGTGGGCCATTCCTAGAAGATACCATACCCCCACAGGGATCCATCCTTGTTCCCCACTCCCTAACACTGTGGGGGCATTCCTGGAAGACGCAACCAGGCCACACCATTCACTCTTCCTATCTCATCCCTGCCTTTGTGGCTCATTTCTGGAAGACATACCCTGGTAATACCATCTATACTTCCTGTCTCCTCATTACACCTCTGGGTTGTTGGTGGATGATATCCCCGCAACCTCCACCTTTCCTGTCTTCCTTTTGCCCCTTGTGGTCATTCATAAAAGATACCATCCCACCACACCATCAACCTTTTTTGTCTCCCGCACTATCCTGGTGGCTCATTCATGGCAAACACCATCCACTATACTTGTCTCCCCTCTGAACCTGTGGATCATACCTGGAAGATACTATCTTCCTATCCCCATCCCATCACTCCTTCCTATCTCCCCCTAATCCCTGTGGCTCATTCCCAGAAGATAAAATCCCCCAATGCCATCCACCCTTCCTGTCCCCATCTCCCCTTGTTTCTGTGGGTCATTCCTAAAACACCACCCATCTTGCTCCATTATCCCTTTATCCCTTCTTGCTTTTGTGGGTAGTTTTTGGAAGCTATCATTCCCTCCTCCCACCACCACTGTCCAACCTTCCCTCTCTCCCTTTGACACTGTGTGTCATTCTTAGATCATACCATCTGCCTCACTACTATCAACCCTATGGGTCACTCCTGGAAGGTACCATTTCCACCACACCATCCACCCTTCCTGTCTCTCTCCTGCCCCATGGCTTATTCCTGGCAGATACTATCCCCCCAACTTCATCCACTCTTCCTTTCTCTCTCCTGTCCCTGTGTGTCATTCCTGGAAGATATCATTGCCCTACACTGTTCACCTTTTCTGACTCCCCTCTGCCCCTGCGGCTCATTCTTAGTTGATGCACTAACTCCTTAGTTTCAGGTTAAAGCTTGCTTCATCAAAGAATGTTTCCCTTACCCTCAGACCATGTAAGGTTCTCCCTGTTACAGGAACTCTCCTAGCATTATGTAATTGTGTTCAAGGTCAGTCTTGCTTGCTAGAAGAACATAAACTCCATGAGGGTAGGGGCTATTCCTAAGAAGTTTGCCCCCAATCCTCAGTGCCTGGTATAGTGCCTTCACATAGTAGGCCCCACATAAACTAATAATACATGGTCTAATTGAAAACATTTTTATTATTACAGACTAGCTTTCCTCTCATTTCCTAGTATTCTACATCTATATGGGATTATCATTTTATTTTATTTTAAGTTCCGGGGTACATGTGCAGGTTTATTAGATAGGTAAACGTGTGCCATGGTGGTTTGCTGCACCTGTCAACCCATCACCTAGGTATTAAGACCCACATGCATTAGCTATTTATCCTGATGCTCTCCCTCCTCCCACCCCCTGACAGGCTTCAGTGTGTGTTGTTCCCCTCCCTGCATCCATGTCTTCTTAATGTTCAGTTCCCACACTTATGAGTAAGAACATGTGGTGTTTGGTTTTCTATTCCTGTGTTAGTTTTCTGAGAATGATGGCTTCCAGCTTCATCCGTGTCCCTGAAAAGGACATGATTTCATCCTTTTTTATGGCTGCATAGTATTCCATGGTGTAAATGCATCACATTTTTTAAAAATATCTTTTCAAATTGCTTTTGTAGGCAACCTTTCCAGGATATGAAAACACAATTATTGATTTTATTGCAGATCACACAACGCTTTCATTAAAAGAAATTCTACTTCATTCACCTACTTTTGTTAATTTTTAGATTCATTTTCTGTTCTAATCTACTTTGAGGTGCCCTCAACATTGCTACTGACTGAAAGATTACTAGGTTTCCTCTTAACTTTTTTTCTGTAAGTTGTTAAGAAAAGCACTGCAGTTCAAGGCAAGATATAAAAGACAAGAAGGGAAGATAAAAAGTAAATTTTGAATGGTAAAGTCTACTTACTTTGTCCAGCAGATTTTGTCAATGAGCTCTTTCATGGTCATTTTGTCCCATTCAGCAGCATTTTGAGCCTCCCAGGGTGCATCAGCTGGAATCTGTAGAGAAAGGAAGTCCCCACTCAGGTTTGATGGTAACTGCCACCTCTTCGCAGGAAAGGCCTCATGAAAACCTCTGAAAATGGGTCTCTTGGTCTCTGTGTTGAAATGTATGATTGGCATGGAATTCTATATAGAGACAGGGAGTGCGGTAGAGTTCCTTGGATTCTATGTCCTAATGCCATTGCCAAAACAGTAATAATAGTGACAATATTATATATGTCTATGCACAAATTTATATGTAATTATTATAATGATGACAATATCATCATTATTATTGAAAGCTAATACCTACTTTATGTCCCAAATTCAAGTTTGAGAGATTGATATTACAGAGCCTAAGACTAAGTTAAAAAGCTTTGGGGTGGCAAGTCCTTCCCTCCTTTACTATCTAAAATGGCATTACAGACAGATAGACAACTGTAAGTAGAGATACTTGGCAAAAATGTCATATAAATGCTCAGTAGCATAGAGTTGAAGGCACACAGGCATTTGTATAAGAGAGTGGGTTGGTATGCTGGTTCCCTGCTATGAGGTCTTGAGTAAATTACATAATCTCTGGGCACTCATTTTTCCCATTTGTCAAGTGGAAATACAGCCAACTTTGCAGTTTGGGTACATTGGAAATGATATGCATTGGTGTCCGGAGCAATGTTCCCTGCACCATGGAAGGATATTAAACGGTTGCCATTGTTATTTCAGTAATGGGTCATGTGCAAACTGAACACACATTTTACCTCCTTCCCCATGTTATCTATTGTCCGCCACAGATTGTTGTAATCCAAATATGCAATGGGATTCCATACTGGTGGAAAGGCGCCCCGAAATGGATATGTTTTCCCCTAGAACATAAAAGCAAACAGAATCAATCAAAAAGAGTAATACCTTAAATTTGAATGGAATTCTAAAACAACAAAAAAGCAACCAACCTAAGACTTTCAAAGTAACCAGACCCTCTACTGTGTCAGAAACATTCCCTTTGACGGGAACTGAATACATTATACCTGTACAGGCCCCAATTTAATAAAATGTGCAGAATCTCCATGCTGCTGTGTTGGCTGGTTTTAATTTACAGTAAATAATAGCTTTACATTTATTTCTATTTATTTGGAAATTATACCTAAATAAAGGTAGCACATCCTAGTATCTAATGCTGGTGCTACAATATTCTCAACTCCTGAATTCCCATCTAATCTCTTGAGAAAGCTGGTCCCACTGAGACGAGAGCAGGATGATGACGTGGAGGACCGTCTTTAGACCACATATAGGACAAGAATAGCAAAGCAGAATATCTCATACTGTTGTTTAAGGTCTACAAAGGCTTAATAAAGACCGGCTAGACTACACGCTATGCCTGATTAAAGAATCAGATTATAAGCAGTGTGGAATATCAGGCACTTGCCACTGTGGGCTGCCAAGCATCCATTCCCCTTTCCTGGAGGTATCCTCGTTTCTTTCTGGGAAATTGCCTCTCTTCTTTTCTGTATAGCTGTGTAGGAAGGATGGTCCCAGCTACCAGCTCCCATTACAGAAAATTATAAGTTAGATTTTTTTAAAAAATCTCTACACCCAAGCTCCTGGTATAGCCTGGCTGTGAGCCTGTTATCTGAGTTTGGCCAGTCACACCCTCTCAGAGGACTCTGGCCATGGAGTGGGTCACCCACGTAGAGAAGAGAGTAGACTGTGGGTTTTCTTTCCCCGTGGCCAAGTGCTGAGCAGATGCTTCCTGCTACAAAGACCATGGCTATGGTTCCTGCCCCTAACTTGCCAGAGCTCTCATGCTCTTTGCTCATTCTCAAGTGTGGTCCTCCAGCCTCACATCAGTTCTGTAGGTCTTCTCATTTCCTTTCAGTACATTCCCTCTTGTTAGCCTGAATTGGTTTCTATCGCTTGGTACCAAGACCTCTAACATGAAGATGGCTCCTTCATTATTAGAAACCATTAACTTCATTTCATTGTGTAACAGCCAAAGTGCTAAGAAAAGCAAGGGTGAGGTGAGTCCCTAGGAAATAGACCAGAAATAGGTAGTTTATACGGCCTTATTTGCTCATTTAATTTCTTTTACTTTAAAAATAAATGTCTTGTAAATATTCATAAGGCCACATCTTTTCTACCAGTATAATTTGCATGATAATTTGATTTTTTAATTAAATAATGTACTTGTAGAAAGTCTACTGCATGCACTGCAGAATACTGAGAGCTGTATTGGATTTTTTAAAGGGCTAAAACAAAACTCCTGACCATCAGGGCAAGGACATAAGACATCACAAGCACGTGTATGCACACCTCCTGAGTAAGAATATATGGCGGCCATTAAGTGACAGGGAAGTAATTTTCCCTTCCACATAGCAAATTCAAATAACCTTGGCAGAATATGTGATCTCGTTTCTTATCTGAAAATGTTACGTTGTAACACTGCAATACAACTTTTTGAGACTCCAAATCCTTTATCATCATCACCACCATCATCACTAACATTTATTGAGATCTTTCTCCATGCCTGACACTGGCTAAAGCCCTTTATATGCATTATCTCACGCAATGCTCACTCCAATCCTGTGAAGGCAAGAACTATTGATATTTCCATTTTATAAATAAGGAAACTAAAGCCCAGCAGCAGTAGCTAGTATATCATAGAATGGAAATTTCCTGCTCCCAAAGCCTTTGCTCATAAAACACACTTTCCTGCCTCCTGTACAGTTGATGGAATGTGGAGATAGGTTTGTTCTAAAGGCATTTTTAAACTTCTCAACTTTCTCTTTCCCAAAAGAAAGAGAACTTTGAAATGTGAAACTTAGAAATCTTCCACGTGTACATTTTCTGTTTCTAAGGAGTAAAAATGGAGACTTAAGACGCTTCAGGGGTGGAAGACAACCACTGAGGGAACATAAACAACTTTGGAAAATGCTAATACATATCCTGAGAGAAATGGGCAAAGGTATTTCACATAGAAAACAAAAATAGCTATGGAGAAGAGAGGGACTGAGGGTAAGTAATAGCTCAGGGGCAGCCTCAGAGCAGCTGGTCCTTGTTATAATTCCTCCCTTAACTGAAATCTGGAAAAATCTACATTTTCCTCTGTAAAATGCATGTATAGTCAAGGAATAGTCTAATGCAAAACTGATCTTTGCTTTGGGAAAAAATGTTATTAAAAAACATAAATATTGCCCGGGAGGCTGCGGCAGGAGAACTGCTTGAACCCAGGAGGCGGAGGTTGCAGTGAGCCGAGATTGCGCCACTGCACTCCAGCCTCGGCGACAGACCAAGACTCTGTCTTAAAAACAAATAAATAAATAAATAAATATTCTCAATAGTCTGGGAACATAAAGAAAAGTATTATAAATATAACTCAACAAAATGTGTCCCACATTCCTAATGAAGTTCTTCACAGAAAGATGCCAACTTGAGTATGATTTCACACAAGGTCCAAAGACCCCTTGATCTGAGCCTTGATAAACAGAGGTGGCAGGAGAAGAAAAGAGTTCAAGGAAAGAGGAAAATCTGGCCTGGCAATCATTTTAGAAATGGGAACCACAGAATATTTTACAAGAAGAGGTGGTGGCTTACACCTGTAATCCCAGCACTTTGAGAGACCGAGACAGGCAGATCACCTGAGGTCAGGAGTTCGAGACCAGCCTGACCAACATGGCAAAACCCTGTCTCTACTTAAAAAAAAAATACGAAAATTAGCCAGGTGTGGTGACAGGTGCCTGTAATCCCAACTACTTGGGAGGCTGGGGCAGGAGAATCACTTGAACCCGGGAGGCAGAGGTTGCAGTGAGCCGAGATCATGCCACTGCACTCCAGCCTGAGCAACAGAGCACGACTCCATCTCAAACAAACAAACAAACAAAAAAAACTCATCTCTACTAAAAATACAAAAAAAAAAGAAAGAAAATCAGCCGGGTGTGGTGGTGGACACCTCTAATCTCAGCTACTCAGGAGGCTGAGGCAGGAGAATTGCTTGAACCCTGGAGGCGGAGGCTGCAGTGAGCTGATATCATGCCACTGCATTCCAGCCTAGGTGACAGTGCGAGACTCTGTCTCAAAAAAAAAAAAACAAAAAAAAACCCAAGACCATAAAGGCCCATAACATAAACTTCTTTGCTGTTGATAAAGGATTTCATCAATTAGTTTCACCCCTATCAGTTTCTGGCTTCTCTGTTCTCATTTCACAGAAAACCCAAACCTGCTAAAAATAAATGCACTTATGTGGGGAACACTTTTGCATGTGAGAATCTCTAAAGTAGTGCAGTACGGGTGCCTGGAAGATATCTCTTGGCTGAGTGAGAACTGCCTGACAGTGTGGACCCTCTCAGTCTCCAGAATGTGATTCTATAGTTTTCTCACCAAGGTGTCAGCAGTTTCTCAATATTAAGCCACTTCTCAGTAAGGAATGCCTTCGTGACCTAAGAGGGTGAAGCAGGGGCTCTGGGAATACTTCCAAATGATTACTGCTCTTTAAAAATAAAAGGAAAAAAAAATCGAGTGTAATGGTCAAGTTCATTTTGTACCTACACTCTGAAAGCTTACTAGTTTTCCAAAGTGGCCATTAATCTCTAAAGGGCAGTGTCTTTGATACAGCAGAAACTGTTTATGTCAAACAGAACGCAATGTCCCTGGAACCGTGCCCCCAAACACTTAAGTCCCTTTGAGAAACTACATCTTCAATCTACTAATGTTCATAACAACAGAAGACTATTGCCAGGAGATAGCAGTTTATGGCTCCCACATAATTCTTTATTGTTGGTTCTATAAGATAAGTTAAGTTTATAGTAAGCAAAATAGCATTTCCTGATTGGCACATTGGAGAGTTTCATCTCTCTGTACTTTTATATTTGAGTTAAGCAACAGGAAGTGAGCGTTATTAGAGTATCATAGGTCACTGGGGAAGCTGCCAAATAGCCTTCTTTAATCATCTTCAAGATAAAGAGTTATCTTCCAGATTAATTTAGAAATATGCCTGTCCAGCTTATATGAATACCTTGAGACCCTTCTAGTCCCATTGTTTTGTGACAAAGCCTGTAAGATGAATCTTTTGATGATTTATTTTCTATAGTTTATAACAATGCTTTAAATTTTAAAATCTCCAAGAAGAGATCCATTAAATAGGACGGCAGTTTTGTGTTGTATTAATAGTTAACAAAAGCCTTATCTTCCTCTTTCCAAATGTAGGTATCCAAGCTCTCTTCAAACATACATAGCTTCACGCTATCTACAAAAAGCCTTCATAACCTACATGGAGACATCTATCCTTTTCATTTGTCATCCTCTTTGCATTCTTTTAACAGTCCCACTCAAATGATGCCCCCATTGCCTTCACATCCTTCTGTTTTCTAAAATCTGACTTGTATCCTCAAAAGTCCATGGGTGCCCTTTTCTCTATGGTCACCAATGAGCCACTTTTAGCTAGATATGAAGGGATGTATCCATCCCATTAGCACTTGGCTGAATTTGATACCACCCCATCAGATAGTGCTAGTTGTCCCAAGTCTCAGCCTACTACCCCAAGACCCCTCCTTCTATGATCCACTGAATCCCCCAGAGTCTGATCCTTAGCCTTTTCCTTTCCTTCTGCCCACCCCTTTCCCATTTCCCTGGGGAACTTATCCACCCTCACATTTGTTATTATATTTGCACAGTCTTATGGTTTACATTTTTCATGCCTCTGCTCCATGTTTACGAATACCAAATTATCTATAACCTCTCACATCATTTCAAGGGCTGGCAGCACATTCCTATGTGTTTGTTTAGGACCTGATATTTCATATTCTCAGCCTCTGTCTCAAGACTTGTACAGCTACCAAGGCAATGGGCGTCTGAGTTGTGCAGTCCCATCTCTGGAAAAAGAGAACCATTACACTCAGATATAAATGATGATATATCATCAACAATGACGGGTTTTATTTATGTTTTTAGACAGGATCTTTCTCTGTCACCCAGGCTGGAGTGTAGCGTTGTGATCACAGCTCACTGCAGCCTCAAACTCTCAGATTTAAGTGATCTTCCAGCCTCAGCCTCCCAAATAAGCTGGGACTATAGGTGTGTGCCACTATGCATGGCTAATTTTTGTATTTTTATTTGTTTATTTTTTCTTGTAGAGATGGGGCCTCACTTTATTGCTCAGGCTGGTCTTGCACTCCTGGGCTCAAGTGATCCTCCTGTCTTGGCCTCCCAAAGTACTGGGATTATAGGCATGAGCCACTGTGCCTGGCCCCAACAGTGAAGGGTTCTAAAAGAAATTTATGTCATCTTTTCCAAGGGATTCTAGTTATATACAGAAATTACAAACAAAACAGTTAAGATAGAAACAATAATGAGTTCTTCTGGCAGCTTTTTTGTAATTAAAGATAATGACAGAGTTTTTTTAAAAAAATAGTTTTCCTCTTTCACAGATGCCATTAACTCAGGAGAAACGGGAAGTGTGAAAAAAGATGAAAATATCACACTGTGAGGACAAAAGGCTAGTTAACAGCTTTATTAACATATCATTCACATATCCTATAATTCATCCATTTATAGTGTACAATTCAATGGTCTTTGGTATATTCACAGAGCATGCAACCATCACCATATCTCATTTTAGAACATCTTCTTCACCCCAGGAAGAAGCCCTTAATTATTAGTAGTCACTCTTCTTTCTCTCACACTGCATTTTGAAGAACTGCCAAACTATTTTCCAAAGTGGCTGCACCATTTTACACTTCTAGCAGCAATGGATGAGGGTTCCAATGTCGCCCCATCCTGCACAACTCCTACTAACGTCTGCCTTTTTTATTACAGCCATCCTGTTGGGTGTGAAGTGATATCTCATTGTGGTTTTGACTTGCATTTCCCTAATATCTTTTCAGATGCTTATTGATCATCTGCATATCTTTTTTTGGCAAAGTATCTATTCAAGTCCTTTGTCCATTTTTGAATTGGGTTGTCTTTTTATTATTGAGTTGTTAGAGTTCTTTATGTATTCTGAATACAAGTCCTTTTGTCAGATATATGATTTGCAAATATTTTCTCCCATTTTATGGATTGTCTTTTCAGTTTCTTGATGGTATACAAATGACAACACTTCAAAAACTTTTTTTGATGAAGACCAATTTATCTATTTTTTCTTCTGTTGCTTGTGCTTTCAGTATCATCAAATAAATCACTGCCTAACTCACAGAGATTTATTATTTTTTCTTCTAGGAGTTTTACAGTTTTAGCTCTTGTAGTTAGGTCTAAAATGAGTTAATGTTTGTGTATAGTGTGAGAAGAGGTCCAATTTCATTATTTTGCATGTGGATATCCAGTTGTCCAATACCATTTGTTGAAATAACTTACTTTACTTTTTGCACTGAGTTGCTTTGTTACCCTTGACAAAAATCAATTGGCCATAAATGTAAGGGTTTATTTCTGAAATCACAGTTCTACTCCATTTACCAATATGTTTATCCTTATACAAGTACACATTGTTTTTATACAAGTATGCATTGTTTTAGCACACTAGCTTCATAGTAATTTTTGAAATCAGGAAGTGTGGGTCCTTCAAATTTGTTCTTCTCTTTTAAAACTGCTTTGGCTATTATGGGTCTCTTGCATTTACATATACATTCTAAGATCAGTCTCCCAATTTCTGCAAAAACAGTCAGCTAGGATTTTGAAAGAGATTGTGTTAAAAACATAGTTCAATTTGGGAAATATCATCACCCTAACAATATTAAGCCCATGAACACAGGATGCCTCCATTTATTTACATATTTAATTTATTTCAATGATATTTTGTAGTTTTAGGTATGTAAGTCTTACACTTCTTTGGTTAAATTTATTCCTAAGTATTTTATTGTTTTTTGATGCTATTTTCAGTGAAGTTATTTTCTGAAGTTGTTTTCTTAATTTCATTTCAGACTGTTCATTGCTACTGTATAGAAATAAAATTTATTTTTGAATATTGATCTTGTATCCTGCAACCTTGATGAACTTGTTTAACAGTTTCATGAGTTGTTTTAGTCAGTATCAGGATTTTCTATACACAAGATCATATCATCTGCAAATACAATTTTTCTTCTTTTTTTTTTTTTTTTTTTTTTTTTTTTTTTTTTTTGTTTTTTGAGCTGGAATGCAATGGCACAATCTTGGCTCATGGCAACCTCTCTCAGCCCCCCAAATAATGTTTTCATTTACCAGCTAGTTTTTATTTCCTGGCTAATTTTTTTTTTTTTTTTTTTTTTTTGGATTTCTTGCCTAAGTGCCCTGGCTAAAATCTCTAGTACAATGTTAAATACAAGTGGCCAGAGTAAATATCTTTGTCTTGCTCCTGATTTGAGAAGGAAAGCTTTCAATCTTTTACCATTGAGTATTATGGTAGCTGTGGGTTTTTTGTAGAAGCCCTTTATTAGGTTGAGGAAGTTCTCCTCCATTCTTAGTTTTTCTAGTGGTTTTATCATAAAAGGGCGTTAAATTTTGTCAAATGTTTCTGCTCTGTCTGTTGAGATGATCATGTGCTATTGGTCCTTCATCCTATTAATATGGTGGTGCATTACATTATTGGATTTTTTGTATGTTAAACTAACCTTGCATTCCTGGAATAAATCCTACTTAGTCATGGTGTATAAACCTTTTAATATATTGCTAGATTCAGTTTGCTAGTATTTTCTTGAAGATTTTTGCATCTCTATATAGGGATATTGGTTTGTAGTTTTCTTGTGATGTCTTTGGTTTTGTTATTCAGGATAATACTGACCTCACAGGATGAACTGAGAAATCTTTCCTCCTCCTGTACTTTTCTAGAAGAATTTATAAAGAATTGGTATTAATTCTTCTTTAAACTTTTGGTAAAATTTACCAGTAAAGCCATTTGTGTCTGGGTTTGTTTCTGTGGGATATTTTAAATTACTAATTCAATCTCTTTTCTTATTATAGGTCTATTCAATTTTCTATTTATTCCTGAGTAGTTTTGATAATTTGTGAACCTAAATCTCTAAAAACACCTCCTGCGTTAGCATCTCTTACTCTGATCTTTACAGGTGTTATATGAAAATAGTTTCCATGGTCGTAAGTCTGGGAAATCCTGGTTTGTGTTCAATAGTCTTTTTTATTGCCAGGCTTCCTAGGACTCCTAATTTGTTAACGGGCACCTTGACTATCAAAGACAGGGATAGAATACAGAGCACTTCCAAAATTTATCTGACCACCAAATGCCTTGTTTTTGCAAAGTATTTTTAAGATTAATGTTGCTTAGAAAAAACTTGAGAAATATTCCCCTAGGCATACTTCACATTCTGGCTTGCACTGGCAGAAGCATGACATAACACAGGAAAATATGCAATGAAAGAGAAGCTGTGATAACCAGAATGTTTATTTTCCAAATGTTACACATGGGAATACAATTTCATTTGTATCCCTTCTGGACAAAAGGGCACATAATTCCACAACACCGAATCAAATAGGAGAAAGGAAGGAAATTGCTTGTACATCTAGCTAAAATTGCAAGTGCATCGTGGGCTTCACGCGGAGTTTCTGCCCTCAGCCCGTCCTCCTCCTAACAAGACAGTGCAGTGAGAAAGTACATCAGAGCAGGTAGAGAGGGCCAAGGGCAAAGCAGAGCTTCTTGTCAGCTAAGCTGTTAAGTGAGTGCATTCACCTTGTGTATCACAGTGTCTGGGAAGATGTGGCCTTGCCCCCTACTACTGGATGAAGTTACTTCAGTGATGGCTTTATAACCATGATGGCAGAGATAGGGTGATGGCATGGAATGAAAGGGTGGATGAACTAAGAGCCATTATGCTCTTAGCACCAACTTCCCAGCATTTAAACATCAGAATAGTTTTGTTTTGTTTTTTTTTTTTAATTTACAGATTGGGAAAAGTCACAGATACTCAGGGCTACTCCACTGGTGGATGTTCAAATAATGATGTCGATTAGTGACTGCACCCATGTCTGTGTCCCAGGATCCACTTTTGTCACCCACTGCTGGTCCGCAAGTGTGAGCCACAGTGATTTCTTCCCATTGTCTCTGAAGCCTGATTTTTTTTTTTTTCAGAGACATTTATCTGCTAGATATGGCTATGGAAACTAGGCTACTGTGTACTTTGGCAAATACATAAAACTAAATCTCAGCCTGAGGTTCAGTGTGTATCATTTGAGTCTTACGAATTACAGAAGAGTTATGGGAATGAAAGGTAATTGAATAGTTTACTAATCATTCTCTTGGTTTGAAAAACCTGACATGAGAAGTCTTCTAAATGAAAACGACTCAGTTTCACAGCCTTCAGGATCAAAGCATTCACTACACTGAACTATAATTAACACTCAAGCTTTCTGTGATTCCATCAAGTATTTTCTTCTTCTGGTTGCATAAAACCCAAACACAAAGCAAAAACTAAAATGAAGTGCTATGAAAATAGTACTGGACTGTCAAATATCAGGTATTGACATTATTATCATTATTTGCCTCTTTTCGGTTTGAAGCTCTGTGTTTGCAAAGGTTAGTAATTAACTAGGCTTTTATGTCTGTCCCTCTTTCTTTCTCACTTCTGTAGGACCTTGAACCACTGTCATTATTATAACTTTCTCTTATCTCTAAAGTAGGAGTAACAGCCACTTACTAAAACTCTGTGGCCCAGTAGGTTTTCAAAAGGTATCTGTTCACTGAATTTGACATAGAAATGAAAAAGGTTTGAGTCTGCACGTGATACAGAGGGCTACATGGCAGCATCGATCCTATTAGGTGGCAGGATGAGGCAATGACAGAAAAGGTTTTCTAGCTGGTTCAACATGTGATCATGGGACAACTGAATTTCCCTTCTTCAGGAAGTGCCCAGAACGGACTAGATATGGGATTCATGGGACGTTAGAGGCTGTTTAAGATTTCAACTGTTAGAAGGCTACTTTGCAAAAGTTTGAAAATTAAAGATCAATGATTGAGTCTTTTGACTGGAGTAATGTGCATGCCACTGGGGTGAGGACAGGGGTTGCTGAGAAGAAATAGGAAGGAAGTAGAAAGCAAGGAGGAAGGAGGAGATTTTAACCTCCGAGAGACAACTACATTCTAACCTGAAAGGTCAGAACCTCCAGGAGTTCAGTTATCATGCAGACTAGAGCAATTTCTCTTGAGGAAGCTGCTCATATGATGTTTAATTCCATTCACAAAGTTCTTTTGGCCATTAACCCAAATGCTGAGGCCCTACATGATTATGTGTGATCACAAAGTCCCTCAGCCTGAGTGTGAGAGAAATCCTTTGTGTCTGACTTAACTCCCTTTCTATGCTGCTAGTTGGGGGGTGATGCTAGGTTACTTCTCAATGAATGGTTAGAAAACAATTCCTGTAGTGAATTAGTCCCTATTAGAAATGAATGGAAGGAAGATGAGAGGGGTTCTGTTGGATGGATGGGCGGTGACAGTGGCACAACAATGTGGATGTACTTAATGCTACTGAATTAACTGTACACCTAAAAATGGTGAAGATGATAAATTTTATGTTCGTGTACTTTACCATTTTTTTAAAAGAAAACAAAATGAGTGGAAGAAAAAATCTAATAATTAACTTATTTTGCTATATACTGGGTTGTCGCTGAGTAGGAACTTTATATTTTTGAAACCAAATCTGAGATGTAACCCTGAGAGTTTATAGGAAGAAGGAGCCTCTGAGAGGAGATGACTAATGCTGACCTAGCTGTCCAAACAGTGCAGAGCTTTAAGAGGGATTCTGCCATTAAGCTCTCTGGGAACTCACAGGCAGCAAATGAAGTCTTTTCAAAGTGAGGGGGGAAAAAAGAATGAAAGTTACTAAAAACTAATTTTTTACCAGCTGTCTTCATATATCCTTATACTGGATACCGGATAGATCAAACTGAAAATATGTAAACATTTTTAGCCTCTCTGCTTTTAAAACCTACTCAGAATTGTAATTGAGATAAGAAAGCAATCCCTCCTATATTACCTCATTTCTATCATCAAAACATAATTTCTTACCATGAGCACAGGCCTGTCACCGCTTGCTTGTCCTTACCTAACTGGTATTTTTTTGTTTGTTTGTTTGTTTGTTTTGTTTTTTCTATCTTCTACCTTGACTTATCCAAATTAGTAATACTTGTCAAGAACCACTTCAAATCCTAATCAGGCAGGATATAATGGCATAACATAAAATACTGGCCAATACTTGGGCCATACTTTGAATAATAAGTTTACATGGATCATTTAACAAAAAGAATATATAGCCAGCAATTTCAAACCATGCCTTAGACCTCCAGACTTAGTATTTTAATAAAATAATAGAATCCGGCCGGGCGCGGTGGCTCAAGCCTGTAATCCCAGCACTTTGGGAGGCCGAGACGGGCGAATCACGAGGTCAGGAGATCGAGACCATCCTGGCTAACACGGTGAAACCCCATCTCTACTAAAAATACAAGAAAATTAGCCGGCGAGGTGGTGGGCGCCTGTAGTCCCAGCTACTCGGGAGGCTGAGGCAGGAGAATGGCGTGAACCCGGGGGGGCGGAGCTTGCAGTGAGCCGAGATCGCGCCACTGCGCTCCAGCCTGGGGCACAGAGCAAGACTCCGTCTCAAAAAAAAAAATAAAAAAATAAAATAAAATAAAATAAAATAAAATAATAGAATCCATCTGTGGTCTTCAGCCTGCTGAGCCTAACTGGGACACTCCGGGGGCTGTTTAGCTGCCAGGTGCTCACTGAAGGCCAGAGGACCTCTCAGACTACAGCTCAGGGTGCAAGAGAAGAGAAGAAGCCACTGTGCCACATACAGCTCCCATTTACAACCACTGTGAACTGTGAACTGCGAAATGTGAACTGTGTCACATACAGCTCCCATGAACGACCACACCTATATCCACAGGAGTCCCTGTTTCCACAGTGGCATCTTACAACTCCAGAGCCTTTTGAGATAAAGTGATTTTTGTCATGTCTTGGAGCAGTTTATTAGAAAGGTTCACAAGTTAACTTTGGAATAAAAAACAAAGTGATGTAACCCACAGAACACTGGGCTCAGAGCTGGAAAGCTATACTTTGGCTCCTACGCTCTCTGAGTTGGGAAAAATAATGCTGTTTACTCCTAGGACCATTGGGAAGCTCAAGTGAGGTAAAACATGTATAGGTACATTACAGATGGAAGGCAATATTAATAGCATGGAATCAGGAGGGATGAATTCAGGTGTTTAAAAGAAAGGAGGCAAATATACAACAAGTAACGTCCCTACAAGGACTTAACACTTTCTGCTTCCTGAGTTTCCTTCTGAGAGGGATTGAAAGTGAAAATGTATCCTCCTTTGAAGACAAAAGAAACGTCTTCTGTGAGTTGGTACGGACAAGGTGCTAAAAGAAACTTCAAATGAAATGTCCCTTATCCAAAAGAAATTCGACTATAAGCCATGGGTCAAACTCTATTAGAAGTGAGGGGTTATATCTGGTAAGCATTAAGACAAACTCAGCTTTCTGTATGGCCTGCTGGCTAAAACCAAGTTTTCCTCTTAGCAACAACAAAATTTACTTAGTATTCCAGAACATACACATTGTGAAAAGCCTTTGATTTCAGTCGTTGGCATAGAAACCTGGAGTAAAGGGCTGTGGGAAGAATAGAACTAATAAAAAAAGAAAAAAAAAATGCTTGCTGAGCTGTTACTGTCAGCAAAGTCTATGGTGTTTTAAATAAATCTTTATCACACCATTCTCTAAAAACAAATGGGTGGTATATATTTATAGTCTCTACTTTTATTTAGAGAGGATGTGAAAAGCAGGAAGAACGTGAGAAGGCATGTAATTGTCAATTTCTCCTTTGACGTAGCCTCTGCAAAATGCCTTGCTCCATTTCTGGCTGGGTTCTCCCTCTCTATACCCCTCACCCTACCTGCGTTATGATGTGTGGGAAACTCATGGAAAGAAAAAAAAAACAAAGTAGAATCCAACATTTTCATTATTTCTGCAACACATAGCACTGCAAAATTTAACAAAACATCTCCACAACTCAATGAAACACACTCATGCTGATGGAGCATCTTATTTACTAATGCAAGTAATGAATCAATCCACTTGGCATTCAGATCCAGCTGCTTCCCCTATGCCATGCAGAAGAGAAGAACTGATAAAGAGAATGTTTTATTTTATTTATTTTTAAAATTATATTAAAAAAAAATTTTGTAGCAATGGGGGCCTCACTATGTTGCCCAGGCTAGTCTCAAAATCCTGGGCTCAAGCAATCCTCCTGCCTCAGCCTCTCAAAGTGCTGGGATTACAGGCATGAGCCACTGCGCCCAACTGATAAATAGAATGTTTTAAACATATCTAGCTATTGCTTCTTGGCTTTTTGGCTAAGATCAAGTGTAAAAACATCTAGCTGATGCCATTTAAGAATCTACCTTTAAGGTTCACAACGATAAGATTAATTTATATTAATTTCACAGATCAGATATAATCTCCCCAATAAAACCATGTCAAACTCACAAAATTCATAAAAGCTGCTCACTGTAGAAACCAGTCAGGAACCTATTATATAAGAATCAGGATCTACTAAACCAGAATTAGAAGAGGGATTCTATTCACAAGATCCATGAAGGATACAGGCAAAAATGTTAGCTAATATTTATTTACTGTTCTTATTTACTTGTCTTCTCTCTTTAGATCAGAAGGACCATGACAGCAGAAATTTTGATCATTTGTTCACCACTCTATCTGCAGCCTGGAACAATATCTGGTACAGAGTAGATTTTCCTCTGTAAATACATATTTCTCTCAAATACATAAATATAAATATTAAGCAATGAGTGAATTTAGCATATCAATGTGAATCCTCTATGAATGTGTAGATAGGCATAGTCTCAGAAAGAGAAGGGATCAGGTAGAGGAAACACCACTAAGGTGTATCCTCAGTACTAAGGTGTATCCTCAGTATTCATCTGAGAGGCTCAGGCTTGGAACTGCACACTGTCTTGTCAAAACTTGCACTGTAAACACAATCTAACAAAGGTAAAGAGTAGTTCCTTGGTGAATAGTAAAAACCTTCCTAGAATAAGCTGACACTAGATGTGTTACAGACTGTCGACAGTGTTTAAACAATTTAAACATTCTTCAAAGTTTCGCATTGGGAAAATTTAAGAGCTGAAGCAATCTGGGCCACAAAGATTATTGATTGGTTTATGTAGACAATGGCAATCCTCCTCTTCATTTCAGTGTTATTTACAGAAACGAATATTGACTGTATTAGATTATGAAAGCTGAAGTTGTCACAAAGCAATGCAGAAAGTGTCACAAAGACAATTTGCATTATTAACCCAATACACTATCACATTGGGGAAAACACCCACTTTTCCTCTAGAAGTAGAGAAAAACAGTGAGAGTTAAGATATTTTAGGCCGGGCGCGGTGGCTCAAGCCTGTAATCCCAGCACTTTGGGAGGCCGAGACGGGCGGATCACGAGGTCAGGAGATCGAGACCATCCTGGCTAACCCGGTGAAACCCCATCTCTACTAAAAATATACAAAAAAAAAACTAGCCGGGCGAGGTGGCGGGCGCCTGTAGTCCCAGCTACTCGGGAGGCTGAGGCAGGAGAATGGCGTAAACCTGGGAGGCGGAGCTTGCAGTGAGCTGAGATTCGGCCACTGCACTCCAGCCTGGGCGACAGAACGAGACTCCGTCTCAAAAAAAAAAAAAAAAAAAAAAGATATTTTAAAATAAGTAGAGTTACTTTTAGTATACAATTTATTAACCATCTTATCTGGAATATTGAACTAAATATCTTCCTGCTTTTCCCTAATATAGTTTCCTGATCATCATAAAAACATCTACTATAACGAGTACTTCTCATTCCAGAAATGATATGATGTATTGGAAAACACTAGCAAAAAGGCATTCATTCAGATCAAATAAACTAAACTTTAACCAACCCACTACTTTTTTGCCTTAACATTGCTGTCTACCTTGGGTGAAAATATGTGTTCTCTGAAAGGTTAAAGTATGTGAGAGGATGGTTTAATGATATGTATTTCTATTTTTCATCTTTTCATTGGATGAGATTAAGTGTTCAATGAAAAGAATGATGCTTACCATCTGAAATGGGTAGCTATTCGTAAATAAGTACTAAAATTCAAAATAGAGCTTCAACATTTATTTTCTGACAGTTAAATGGCTATTTTCCAGTTACTGCATCCATCAAACAATAACCAAGGCACAGTGATTGTACCATAGCAGGTAGTTAACACTGCTCTTTCAGGCTTCTGGGCCAAAAGATTGAGCAAAATGGTCACCAGCACTGCATATGGGGACACAATGAAGGACACAGGATGGCCATCAGAAGAGAGCTGCCAAAAAGAGCCAGGACAAGCACAAACTGTAAGGCAGCTTCCTGGAGTCCACAGTCCCTGACAGTAGAATCTGGACTAGCAAGAGATAGCATAAAGTCAAAAGACCTTAATCTGAATTCCCTTACTCTCTTAGGCAGGTTACTGGGCCTCTGAACTTCAGACTCTTTCTCTGAAATGGCAAAATAACCCCTAACTTAGGATCCATGTGAGGGTTAAGTAAGATAATGGAGGGTTAAGTAAGATAATGGCACAGGGCCTGGAACATACTAGGAGCTCAGTAGGGAGGGTAGTCATTATTATTACTATGGGAGTGGTACTGACCTTGAGGGATCAACCACAGTGGCTGTGATTTAAAGGTGCCATTTGTTGTCCAAAGCATAGGCACGGTATGTGTTTTAGCACATACCTGCCACATGCTGCATATGCAATAATTATGGTCTAATATTACCATTGTGTTGATGTGCATGGCCATGCAATGGCAAAGATCCAGAGGTTGACAATGCCTTGCATTCTTGTTTGTTTGTTTGTTTGTTTGTTTGTTTGTTTTTTCTTGAGACGGAGTCTCCCTCTGTCACCCAGGCTGGAGTGCAGTGGCGCGATCTCGGCTCACTGCAACCTCTGCCTCCCGGGTTCACACCATTCTCCTGCCTCAGCCTCCCAAGTAGCTGATAGCTGGGACTACAGGCGCCCGCCACCACGCCCGGCTAATTTTTTGTATTTTTAGTGGAGACAGGGTTTCACCGTGTTAGCCAGGATGGTCTCAATTTCCTGACCTCGTGATCCACCTGCCTTGGCCCCCCAAAGTGCTGGGATTACAGGCGTGAGCCACTGCGCCCAGCCTCTTTTTTTGTTTTTATTTTATTTTCTGCCTTACATTCTTGAAAACAGCCTCGGGCTACCAAGTCCAATGCCATGGCAAGATGCCTTTGTCCAGTAGGTTAAGCAACAGCGCAGCCATATTTGTATTTTTGTGAAAGAAAAATATGGTAGAAGTTGAGCAATTCTCCCCTCCAGAAAGCTGAGGTTGTTTTTTCCTTAGGAACAGGACTATCAGGGTAGTGTGGATCCAACCTTACAGCGGGCCCAGCAGCAGCAACAATATCAAAAAAGGGACCCTGGATGCTACTCTTAATATTTCTCTTTCCTTACTTAGGCACCTAATGTGGCATACATCAACTCCTTAAGTCTTTCCATTAGTTCACCCTCTATTAAAGCTTGCAGCAGGACCTTCTCAAAGTACAGAACAATTACATCTGGATTTCTAGAAAGCAGGGTTCCCAGTAAAGCCCAGAAAATTTCAGAGACATCAGAAAGTCTGACACTTAAGATAAGTAATTTGTAAGGTCCTGTTGGGAAGATTGGACAGCATGTCAAGATCTGTTGATCACTTTCAGGCAAAGTCAAAATTCTCAAACAGAACTTTATCATTTTAACCCCACCTTGCCTCCATCAAGAACAACGAGGAGCTAAATTACTTACAAAAGCTGGCTGTGGGTGCCACTTTCAAACTATCACCTTAGCATCGTGCTTTTTATTTTTATTTTTGAGATAGGGTCTTGCACTGTTTGCCCAGGCTGAAGTGCAGTGGCATGATCATGGCTCACTGTAACCTCGACCTCCTGGGCTCAAGCCATCCTCTTGCCTCAGCCTCCCAAGTAGCTGGGACTATAGGACATGCACCACCATGCCCAGCTAATTCTTAATTTTTCATAGAGAAGAGGTCTCACTATGTTGCCCAGGCTGGTCTAGAACTCCTGGTCTCAGACGATCCTCCCACCTTGGCCTCCCAAAGGGCTGGGATTACAGATGTGAGCCACCATACCCAGTCCAATATCAAGTTTTAGACTGGGCATGGCTGGGGGACTAGCAGGTACCTAGCTTGAGGATATACTTGTAAATTTCCAGTTTTTCCCAGTTTTTAAAATGTACATAAAAGGAACATGAAACCGGAAGAAGAGTAAGAAAGTAGGGAAAAAAAGTGGTCTTTCAATGACTGCATCTCCTTATCATATGAGCCAGGCTTCGGTGATATTGACAGTGAGATACCTTACTATAGATGTGTGTGTGGCCAAACAAACATTGGAGGTCCAGCACATCTCCATTCAGAGTCCTCAGTTTCATTTCCTAGGCCATATATTGGGATAATGAAGAGCACGCACTCAGGGGTTAGGTAGACTGTTAGGAGTTTTATAGCCTTGTCAAGTCACTTTAACCTCTTTGAACTTCTGGTTTCTCATACTTAAAATGGGGATGATAATGCCTGCCTAGCAGGGTGGATGTAAGGATTTAATGAGTTCATGCATAAAAAGCTTTTATTTGTTGTTTATTGTTAGCCTCCAGGTAAACTAAAAACCTCTCAGCCTCTGAATCTTATCAGCATGAATCTGCTCAGATTCCAAGATAATCATCACACTCATTTGCTTCCCAGTTGGAGTGGAGAGTGAATTTACGTGACTGTTTAATTAGTAGTTGAGTGCAAAGGGTTTGGTCTCTCTCCTGATATTAAATGTGAGAATACAGGTAAAAGTGCTTAATAAATGTTAGCAGCTATGATTCTTACTGTTGTTATTACTTACTAGTCCATGGAAACACTGTGCAGTGCAGAAAAGAGAAAATGAGGAAGCAAAGGGGTTTTTCCTTTTTGATCACGGCCTGTTGTAACCAGAGTTCCTAAATACTTTGTGAAATTTATTGTACTTTCTTCATTCCTCCCTTGACCTCTTAACCCACAGTTTTTCTAAAGACTACTGATTTTCAAGTCCAACAGAGCTTAAAGGTCAAAAGAAAAGAAAAGAATAAAAAGACTACTGATTTGCTTTTTCATGTCTGTCACCACCAGACTATCCCAAGCATCTGAAACCACGTGGCTATCAGAGTTTACAAAGGTTTCTGGTCTCTTCTGATTGGGTATCAGTGTATATATGTCACAAGTATCCTCAACTCCCAGGACACACCCAAAGCCCTGTAGCCTTCAGACCCACAGTTATTGCCCAAGGTAGAGTAGGGGAAGGGATGTATTTGTTGAGAAGTGATGTGGTTATTGGTGTGGGAATCCTGACATTAGAATGAGTAAATAACCCCTTCCTCAGTGACAGTAGCTTTAGGAAGTAGGCTGCAATGTCAGATGGGAAATTTGATTTCTCAAGGCATGTTTCCAGAGTCCAGCCACTCCATGTTTGGCTTCAGTGAGAAAGAAAAACACTGGCAACAGCTGTGGATATCAGTGGCTAGAGTTTAAACAATCTCTTGTTTAAACAGTAGGAAACTGCACAAACAAGCTAGACTTCCCAAGAGTGAAGGCCAGGTACAGAGGAAATAAAGCATTCCAAATAATGCCAGGTAAGGATGAGGATGAATAACCAGTTCAAAGGCTAAAGAAGTGGCCTCAAACTCTTGTGTTCCTTGGGGCTCTAGAGTTGCTTCCTAGGTCGCTCAGGGATTGCCTGCAGCTGGGGGAGGGGAGTGTGCATGCGTGTGCGTGCGTGTGTGTGTGCGTGTGCGTGCACATGTCTGTTGCAGGCACCTGCCGCCCCCACCCCAGTGCCCTTCAAATGCATTAGGAGGGAACCCAGAGCCTCCCATTCCTACTCTCTGGGAGTGAGGGTAGCTTGTGAGGGCCACTGAGGGTGACAGGGAGGAAGGCCAAGCTGAGTCATAATATCCTGCAGTGATTCCAGAAGACTTTAGCGATTTTTTTTGAAAGAAAAAGAAAAAAGAAAACAAGAAAAGAAAGGCAAATACTACTTCAAAGTCGAGAGCCTACTTTTACAATTGCTTTGAAAGAAAAATAACTAAAAACAAACCAAATGTTTTCTCAAATAAAAGGTTTCCCTATCAGTCACTTGGGTGAAGTCAACCTTACCTTGACATATTGAACGAGACGCTCACAGACATTCACTTTGTAAGTCTCTATGCCCAGCTCCTTAGACAAGCGTAAGATTCTGTTTTGGGTTGGTCCCACGTAAGCTCCACCAACATCTACGTAATTAACATGCTCATTCTGCAAAAAGAGAAAAATTGGTCAGAGGACTTTAGTTAAAACTTGGAAAAATGTGTCTTGTAAAAAAAAAAAAAACCCATTTATTTTTTTAAAAGTTAATTGTCCCTTATGTCTCCCCTATAAAGAGCAACTGAAAATGGCAGTCTTTCCTCGTCCACTCAAGAACTGGGGCACAATCCTGTCTAACACTCATCACTAAGCACCATTATTTGGCAAAGCTATTGGTAAGGTCAACTCAGCACACAATGCATAAAAGATAAAGAACACTGTAGTATATTCTGCCAGTTTAAATCCTTTACAAAACATTTAAATTATCATGTGAGCTTCTCTCTGGTGTTATTACTGGAGGAGCTACCCAAAGCCTAATTCCCTAATTTCCACCAGGTGAAATCTTAAATCAGTCCACATTGATGGTTCTAGATGCTATTTTAAAACACTTCCAGGAAAGAATTCATCATAGGAAAAGAATACAAGAAGGTATAAAAAGATTCACATATCACTAAATTATTTACAAACATGCAAACCCTCTATCATAAACTAAAATTGTTTACTTGGCCTTCCTCCCTGTCACCCTCAGTGGCCCTCACAAGCTACCCTCACTCCCAGAGAATAGGAATGGGAGGCTCTGGGTTCCCTCATAAATACAGTTCTCCATGTTTTTCAGCTGTTTTTATTAATTGGCAAGTCCCAATGATTTAATCAATAAATTGAATATTGGTGAGCTGCAACCCCTCCATGGCTTTTTTAATAACTAAAGGGTCTATGTCTATTTTGTTGTGTATACCAGTTCTCAAGCATGTTGTCATGCCTTTTTTCCTTGTTTGCCTGATTATTTTTTATTGAATGCCACCCATTGCACTTGAAAACATGCAGAAATCATTTCAATCCTAGGAAGATGGTATCTTTCTCAGAGAGGATTTATGTTTGCTTCTGCCCACAGCCTGGGACCCTCACAGTACTAGATAACTTTATTCCATTTGCAGTACCTGAGAGGATTTGAGGCTGGGCCAAAACGCACATTTGACCTAGCTTTCTTGCCATTCACCCTTGGTCCTTAGATGCAGCCCAACTCCACAGCACAAGGAGTTGACCAATACTCCCCTACAAATTAGTACACACTTCATGGGGTTCTGGACTTGACCTGTCACCCTAGCTTTGCACTAGATCCAAAGCACTGCTCAGCCTTCGGGAGCTTCTTCAGTGGTTAGCAACTCCCCCTGCCACCCAGGGAAAAGTAGGTTAATCTTTTCCAGATGTTGGCCCAGTGATTCTTCCCTATCTTGTTAGCTTGCTGGCTCTTTAATGCTTTAAAGATGTGTGTGTGCATGTGTGTGTGTGTCTATACAGTGCAACTTGTCTAGTCTCTTTGTATTTTGTTATGATTTACCTAATCTATTATTTCCAGAAAATTGTCTAGTATTATTCAACATTTCCTTCCTGGAGCTACCCAACCCGATATTATCTTTCTATTGGAGGATATGCTTTGCTAACATTTTGTTGAGAATTTTTATATCTATGTTTATATCTACGCTAACATTTTGTTTAGAATTTTATATCTATGTAAGCAATATTGAGACTGGCCTATGATTCTCCTTTCTTCTACTGCCTTGTCTGTTGTTTGCATTAGAGTACTGCTAATCTCCTTAGTTAGTGATCCTACTTTTTTCTATTCTGTAGAAAGGTTTGTATGTAAATAAAGTGATCCATTCTTTGAACATTATGTAGAACATACCTGTAGAACTATCTAGGCTTGGTGATTTTTTTTTACGGAAAATCTTAAACTACACATTTAATTGATTTTTAGGTTAAAGCACTACTCTTCTATTTCCAGACTAAATCAATGTTAACTTTGACGAATTATATTTTTCTCATAATATGTACATTTCATATATGTTTCAAAACTGTTGGTTTAATGTTCATGGCATCTTCTTTTCATTTAATTATTCTTTATTGTATCAGTAATTATATCTTCATTTTCATCTTTTTTTATTATTATTTTTTGAGACAGGGTCTTACTCTATCACCCAAGCTGGAGTACAATGGCATGATCATGGCTCACTGCAGCCTTGACTTTCCTGGGGTCTACGAATTCTCCCACCTCAGCCTCCTGAGTAGCTGGGACCACAGGCATGTGCCACCACACTCAGCTAATTTTTGTATTTTCTGTAGACTTAGGGTTGCTCAGGCTGATCTCGAGCTCCTGAGCTCAGCACCTGCCTCAGCCTCCCAAAGTGCTGGGATTACAGGCGTGAGCCCCACATCTGGCTCTCATCTCTTATTTATTTGGGGTGTTTCTTTTTCTGGAAAAAATCTTATCAGACACTTCTTGTGTATCTTTAATAAGTCTCTTCAAATAATCAACTTTTATTTTATGGATCCTCTTTGTTGGGTGTCTATTTTCTTTTCTTTTTTTTTTTTTTTTTTTTTTTTTTGAGACGGAGTCTCGCTCTGTCGCCCAGGCTGGAGTGCAGTGGCCAGGTCTCAGCTCACTGCAAGCTCCGCCTCCTGGGTTCACGCTATTCTCCGGCCTCAGCCTCCCGAGTAGCTGGGACTACAGGCGCCCACCACCTCGCCTGGCTAGTTTTTTGTATTTTTTAGTAGAGACAGGGTTCCACCGTGTTAGCCAGGATAGTCTCGATCTCCTGACCTCGTGATCCACCCGTCTCGGCCTCCCAAAGTGCTGGGATTACAGGCTTGAGCCACCGCGCCCGGCCTGGGTGTCTATTTTCTATATCATTGATATGTGCCCTTTTTACCCCTTCTTTGGATTTATTTTGCTCTTACTTTTCTAACTCTCTGCATGATTAGCTTATTTATATATAGCCTTTTTCTTTTCTAATGGAAGAATTTAGACTATATATCTTCTAAGTATTGCTTTAGCTGCATCCACAACTTTATATTTTCCATTATTTTGCAGGTCTCAGTATTGTCACACAGAAAAGGGAAAAAAAATAAGCTTATCTTTATTTATGTTTTCCATCTGAATTTACGCTACCCATATGATATGAAAAACCTTGGGCGGAAAATTTAAAGTGTCAATGCGGGTGGTTGAAGTAGACTCAAATCTTTTTCCCCTAGGTCTCAAATAATATACATACAGATAAAGTTCCATGGAAAATTAGCAACCCACAGCCAAGAGTTACAAAACATACGTGCAAACAAGGCACCAAAAGAAAATAAGCAGAAAAAATAATCCAGAAAGACTTTGTAATAGTTGAATTATACACAGAATCTAAAAGTACTATGTAATATATTTTAAATAAAATAAGCCATTAAAACTAGGAGCAGGGGAAAAGAAACTGAAAATATTATCAGGTAGATTTAAAAATAACTACTAGTGATAAAAATGTACTAATTAAAATGTTAAAAACTCTGTGAATGGATTAAACAGTATATTCGACATAGTTAAAGAGTGAGTAAACTGCTAGATCTGAATAAATTATATAGAATGCAGTTCGAAGATAAAGAATTGGAAAATATGTTGAGGAGGTAGTTAAGACATGGAAGATGGTGTCAAAATATTAAGTAGTATAAAAAAATAGTGGCTGAGGATTTACCAGCATTGTTGGAAGATAAGAAACCCAACAGGTCCAAAGAATGATAAATAAAAATAAATTCTCATCCAGACACAGAGAAACTGCAGTATACCAAAGAAAAGAGCTCTCAGAAGCAATTCTTTTTCAGAAACCGAAAGAGGCAAATCGTACATACTCTGAAAAAAAAAAATCAACAAGTAGACTTAACGATAAATTAGACTTCAACAATAAAAATACAAGCCAGAAGATAGGGGAATAATATCTTTGCTGTTCTGAGAGAAAAGAAAAAAAGAGGAAGAGAAATTCTAAATAGAGTTTGTTACCTGTTAGAACTATGTTTTGTCAAGCTGACAAATGTACAGAGTTTAGAACCCAGATTGGAGGAAAGGGTGTGTTTCAAGTAGAATGAAAATGGTTACAAATAAAAGGTCTGAGATTCAAGAACGGACAGTGAACAAAGATACTGGCAAAACTTTAAAGAAAATGAAGCAACATCAACAATAGAATAAAACAGAGAAGTCTGCTGGTATGTTCAAGAAATAGCAAGGAGGCCAAAGTGGCCAGAACAATGTGAGCAAGGAAAAAAGTTGAAGATGAGGTTACAGAGGTATTGGCAGAGCAGGTCACTTAAAGCCTCCCAGGACATTGTAAGGACATAGGTTTTGACTGTCAGTGAGAAGGAGGCGGGGGGCCTTTGGAAGGTCTTGAGCAGGGAAATGCTAAAATCTGACTTACATTTGAAAGGCTCACTCTCACTGATGCACTATGAAAGAACAGAATGTAGGGGGCAGGAGTAAAAGCAGGGAAATCAGGAGCCTATTGCAGTAATCTGGCCTAGGGATAATGGTGGCTCCCACCAGGGGATAGCAGTGGAAGTGGTGGGAAGCATTGAATTCTGGATATGTTTTGAAGGCAGGGCCAACAGAATTTCCTGACAAAACAAATGAGGGTCTGGTAGTGTTGAGCATGACTCCGAGTTTTTTCAAAGTTGCCATACTCTAACATGGAGAAGGTGGCTGGAATAGTGGCCTTGAGGAAGATCAGAAGTCTAGTGTTGGATGTGTTATGTTTGAGGTGTGTATGCAACATCCAGGAGATCTACAAATTTCTAACTTCCATGTCAGATGAGCACAGCATATTGTATTCAGCATGTTACTTATTTCAATGAGGAGTTGGGGTTTTCATTCTGCCGTAATACCAGAAATGAAGTGTTTCTGTGACTTCTTTAAGGTGTCCTCATATAATGTTTATTCTCTCTTTTAGTAACCATCAGTGCTGTCCTTCAAACCTTTTCTAATCTCCAACATCCATTTTAAGATAGAAAGAACACAACTGGAATCAGTACTCCAATAAATTTCTGGGCTTTAACAAAGACAGCAAGAGGACTCCTGGGAGTTTCCAAACATGATGTCTTTAGAAGGCTGACACTATAGTTAAAGCAAATAATCCTAAATGAAGCAGTAAAAAGAGTGAGGCATTTTGCAGAATGTTTCTTTACAAAGTAAAAACATTCTAAATGAGGTGCCTGAAGTTCAGCATGAAGACACTAGAAGCAGTAACAATGTATTCTACTATGTTGCACCTCAGTCTTTGGGGTCTTGATTTAGATCTCACTACTCAGCCTTTGCAGAGGTCACAAACATGCAACAATATTGGCAAACAAATACACCAACCCTGTGGCAGCCCTGCAGGCATTTCAACTTTATTAACTTGACCTAATGCATCATGGATGAATCACATTAGGAAAAACGGGGAAGTTTTGAACTAATGAAGACCCATCTGAACAGCTTGCCAGGTAATACCAAATTTGACATTCTGGTACTCAGAGATCCACAGTAGCTTTTACGGCATCTCCTCCCAAAATTATCCTAATTGATTATGTTATTAGAAGCAATTTTTAAAAATATTTGCTTCAGTTTCTTATTAAATACAATTTTCATGCCTGTTTCCTTTTTTAAATTTTTTAATTTTTTGAGTCAGGGTTTCCACTCCTGTCACCCAGACTGGAGTACAATGGTGCAATCTCGGCTCACTGTAACCTCTGCCTTTTGGGCTCAAGTGATTCTCCTACCTCAGCCTCCCAAGTAGCTGTGACTACAGGTGTACACCACTGCACCTGGCTACTTTTTGTATTTTTAGTAGAGATGGGGTTTCACCGTGTTGGCCAGGCTGATCTCAAACTCCCAAGCTCAAGTGATCCACCTGCCTCGGCCTCCCAGAGTGCTGGGATTACAGGCGTGAGCCACCATGCCCAGCCTCCATGCCTGTTTCTTAAAGCCCTCTTTTTCTCCTTCTCATCATTTGGAGTATAAATGCTAAGTCCTAATTACCAAGCATTTCAGAGATTCCTTTCTCACATTCCTAAGGGGGGTGTAATATCATGCTGAATAGACAAGAATGGTTCCTGAGTGATGCTGACATATATAAATGACACAGCATGGCAAAGTAATTGGGGCCTATAACACAGATGGGGACAAGTATGTTGGAATTCTCATTTCCCTTATACCAAGAAACTTATTCTTAACTGAAAATCCATAACATGACTGATGCTCCTGTTTAATAACCAAAAGGTTTTAGAGATAAGAAAAATAGGGCTAAGGGACAACCTAATAACTATCTCCAAAATGAAGGAATATTTTTCAGAAAATGACAGAAGAATCATATCTAATAAAGGCATACAGGCAGAAGACGCAACTCTTCGTTTGCACTATAACACGCTGCCTTCAATTAGAATTTGAAGATGGAAGGGAGTTTCTCCAGGGACATTTAGATTGTATCTTATTAGTCAGATGAGAAAACTGAGATGTAAAGTGCTAATAGGACTTATCCAAGACATCATATCAAGTCAGTACAGAGGCTAGAATCCCAATCTCCTCACTCCCAGACCAATAGCTTCCCAGTGGACTACATCTAAGGGAGCACTCGGAAAATTTAATCTGGATTGGCATTAATTTAAGGCAAGCAAGCAAACAAATGCCACAGAGTAGCACTTCTATAGTGTCCCCTGGAGATGCTGTCAAAATGCAGATCCAGATTCAGCAGTTCTGAGACACAGCCTGAGATTCCACATTTCTATCAAAATCCCAGTTGATTCTGGGGTTACTGACCCACAGATGATACTTTGCATAGCAAGGCTGTACAGCACCCTTAGAGCTGAGCAAAGCAGAAATAGGCTTAGATACATCCCTGTATCCAAAAAGGTAGGAAGCAAATGACAGAAGGGTAGCATGGCACAAGGTGGCTGAAATCGCTGCTATGAAATCCTAATTCAAATGTTGTCTGTAGGCTATTCCAATATCCATTGATATTTCCTCTCGCATGCCTGCTTCTATTATGCAGCCTACTATTGTGAAATACTTACTTTCCCAGGATCCCTGACAGCTGAGGGTAGCCATGTGACCCAACTCTAGCCAATGAGACTAAAGCAAATGTCTGCTGGGGTCTTTTGGCGAAGGAAAAGCTTTGTTGCAGACAAGGCTGGTGCCCCCCTTTCACTCTCCTTTCAGGCTTGAGTGAGAAGCTGATGCTTAGAATCTCAGCATCCATCTTGTTACCACAATACAATAAGCCTACATGCAAAGAATATCAGAGCAGGGCTGGGTGCGGTGACTCATGCCTGTTATCCCAGCACTTCGGGAGGCTTCAAGGCCGATGGATCGCCTGAGATCAGGAGTTTGCAACCAGCCTGGCCAACATGGTGAAACCCTGTGTCTACTAAAAATACAAAATTGGCTGGCGTGGTGGGGGGTGCCTGTAATCCCAGCTACTCTGGAGGCTGAGACAGGAGAATCACTTGAACCTGGGAGGCGGAGTTTGCAGTGAGCCGAGATTGCACCACAGCACTCCAGCCTGGGCAACAAGAGCGAAAAACAGTCTCAA
>NW_012107208.1:1148961-1172506 GCF_000951045.1 Mandrillus leucophaeus
TATATATATATGAGAGCAGAAAGAAGAGCAAAAAACGAGAGCCTGGACTATGTACCACCAGACTTCTGTGAAGTAATCAAATATTTGCATTGCTTACGCCATTCTGTTATTAGTCTAACTGAAGCATCTTCTAGTTAGATAGATGCTTCCTCTCTTTCCAGTCACTTCAACAGTCTGGTTTTGTCTTTACTCTCAATCTCCAGTCTTTAACATTCTATTTGTGTACTCTAGCAAAGGGGCTCATTAATTAATGAACTTCTAACTATCAAATGCGAGGGGTTTTTTCTTTTGTTTTGTTTTGCCTTTATACTGTGTCAGTTGACAGGTGAGCACCCCTTCCTCTTTCGTCCGCTGACCTACCTATTGCTGCTCTAGTCTGGTCCTCCTCTTCTGCCTCTACTACTTCTCTCTGGCTCTTCTCCCTTTCTCCCCCACTTTTATGTGCAAAAACTTCCATCTTTGCCCCTATTTCCTTCCCAGTCTTCATTATCTCCCTACGTACTTTCGCCCAGAGTCAACCACCTGCAACCATTCCCTTAATAGTAGTAAATAATAGTATGTATTTTTTCCAGAATGGTGATGTAAGCCCAAGTATAAAAAAAGCAGTGATGTAGCAATAACTGGGCTTCTTTCTTATATCTAGCCAGACGCGACCTCAGGAATACCTCTGGCAGCAGCATACTTCTTAGGGAACAAGGGCCAAGGGAAAAGTTATGCAAAAATATGCTACATTTGTTCCTGCTTACTACGGCCACCACATTTCTTTTTTTGTTTTTGGTTTTTTTGTTTTTTTGCCACCACATTTCTATTAAGTTGTGTGTCATTGGATAAATAAGGAATCTAAGCATGTGTGTGTTTGGGTGTGTCTCTCTGTGTGTGTCTGTGTGTATTGTGGGTGTATAGTCACTTCCAGTACAGCCAAACTATTACTCCATCTGAGATACTACACACTTCATTTACGTCTGTAGTATGAAAATTATGACACTGTATTGAAGTTACTTGCTCATGTTTGTTGAATTCACTCCACTGAAAGTCAGAAGCTGTCAGTCTTTAGTGTGTACTTGTTAAAGAGAATGCACGCTTATTTGATGGGAGTACTTTAGGACTATGGGGGACAAATGGCTTAACTGCATGAACTCTTGAGATCTCCTCTAGCCCTGTGATTTTCAGTGGTGCCACTTGTAGTTTGAGTGAGATATTTTATTACATGTAAGTATTAGAATCACTTACCCTCACGGTATATGTTCTTCCTCCAACCCTGTCCCGAGCTTCTAAAACCAAAACACTAACGCCATATTCAGTCAAGAGTTTGGCAGCAGATAGTCCTAAAGGAAAAACAAAAGAGAGCAACGTAACATTCAAATGCTTAAAATCCAAGATTTAACCAGGTCTATACATCAAATAAATGCAGGGTATCATATACAATCCAGTGATTTTGCTGTCTTTCTAATACATTCTGGCCACACTATGATTAAATGAGCCACCAATTATCTATCATAAGGGATTCAAAAATAACTAATTTAGTCATCTTGCATTTCAGTTGGTCAACAGAAACAAAATGTAATGGTTTTAAAATATATGTATCTTGTTTTCTGGTGATAATCATATATTTAGAGAATTTCTGAGCCTCTAAATCAATCCCTATCATTTCCCTCGTCCAGAAATCCTGACAGTATTAACAGGAGAGACTATTTTCTTCAAAACTTTCTCTAGCTACACCAGGTCTCAGTATAACTATGCTTTGCTTTTCTCAACTTAAAAATCCTGTATAATCATGTCCTATGATTTACATTTTGATTACATGCTTGCTAGATCTTGTTTCCTTCACTAGTTTCTAAGTTACTATAAGGTAGAAACCATGCTTCATACTTTTTTCACTAGCTCAAACAAAGCTGAGAACAGGTTTTCACCTGTAATTAAAAGCCTTCAGGAAACATAAAATATTTTTTAAATCCAGCATAGTAATACCAGAAAAATTAAGAAAGTGTTGCAGATTAACATTATATCAAGGGTACATGCTACAAGCATGGTTTCTCACTGATGTTGACCTTGATCTGATCACCTGGCTGAGGTAGTGTTTGTCAAGTTTCTCCACTATAGTTATTGTTTTTCCTATCTTAACATACTACACTCTGAAAGAAAGGCCACACTTAAGGAGTGGAAAGTATGTTCCAGCTTTTTGAGAGTAGAGTATCTACATAAATTATTTGGAATTCTGCACTGGAGATGTGTCTCTTCTCCTCACTTACTGACTTCTTCAATCATTTACTTATTATCATATCAATATGGACTCGCAGATATTCGTTTTATACTTTGGATTATAATCCAACACTATGTCATTTATTTCGTTGCTCAAATTCTTCCAGCTATGGTTATTGGGAGTTCTTTTACTTGGCTCCTATGCCCCTTTGACATGCCCCTATCATTGTGTGTGTGTGGTTGAGCATTTCCTTCCTTTCCAGTACCACACAATGCTCCAGACTCATCTTATCTTTCTCTGCCATGGCCTTAGAATCAGGCATTTCTTCAATGAGCTTTGGTCCCTTTTACTGAAGACCAGTATTAGAAACCAAGATCTGGGTTCTAGGTGTGCTCATTGCTACTGGGGTGTCATTGCTTCTAAGACCTCTCAGCTCACAGAGTAAAGAAATATATTGTGCATACACTTATTTTTAAATCTACATTCATTTTTGTACTTCAAATTCTTAGTTCCTAGTTAACTTTATACTTCTCATTATACGTCTCATAAACTTCTCATTGTTACAGAGACAAACATAATACAGGGAGAAAATGCTAGTTATATTAGGGTAAGGGAAATAAGAATGGCGCCAGAGACAAGATTAGCAAAGTGATACAAATAATACCTAAATACGTATACAAGTGGTTGAGGAGAGGAACTATTCCAACTGATTTTAAAACCCAGTGATTTGATAGTTCATTTCTAATGGTATATATCCTAAAGATAAAAAGAACTTCACATTTTTTTCAATAATAATTTAGCTAGTCCTAGTATTAGCATTGTGATCCCAAGGCTGTCACATTTGTAGTATGTGATAAAACAAGTGAGTAATCAGGCTTGTGTTGTTGAGAAGCAGGTTTTTTAGCATGGAGATAAATAAACTCAGATGTAAAAATGATGAGATGAAGCAGTAACCCTGTAGTCCTAGATATAAATTGAAATTATAAGTATGATCTCTGGATATACTCTATCTTTTAAAAAAAAATTCCTTAGTTTTGTACAATGAAAAGGTCTAGAAAAAGTAACCTACCCAGCAGCAACGAACACTCCCAACACCTAGAGTGTTGTTTCTAAAAAATCAATTCTCACTACAATGAACTATGGCTTGTGACCTAGTGAGATCTGAGGCAGGAAATGTACAAGATGAGCCTGAACATTAAATCATACCAGAAAGCAAGGAGGCTGTCAGAGACTACTAGGATTATGTGAAAAACACTCAGGAGCCTACCTATATAAACTCCTACTGGCCAAAGATGAAATAATTTGAGTGTCAAATAAAGATAACAACTACAATGGCTTAAATCCATGAGTTCATAATAACACTAAACAAACACAAAAACTCTCATTTTCCACCTTTGGAAAATGCTAAGGAACGAACTTATCATTTTGAAAAATGATAAGCAAAAGAAAAAATCTAGCATTCATCCTACCTTTCCTATTTGCGCTGAACCTCAAAACAACCAAATAGCTAATGAGGGGAAGTTTCTCTGTATAAAAGTATGCTAGTTAGTAAGTGAAGACAGAAATAATTCAAATGTCAGCATTTTGCAACCCCTAATGAGTTAATGGATCTAGCATAATGATCATCAAGTTGCTAACACACACAGAAAAACAGATGAGACAAATGTTATCTGCCTCTTGATGGAAGCACACACCATTACCTATGAAGTAGTTTTGCAAGAATGAAGGGAAGGAGAGGGAACAGGAGGGGAGGGAGGGGAGGGGAGAAGAGGGGAGAAAAGGAAGGAACAAATTAAATTCTAATGTGATCAGTCCTCTGTATCTGATACTTAGGGAACAGAGGAATATGTTAATACTACTGGGATGAAATGAACAAAATCCAAATTGTAGGAAATTATACAGGACTACCCTATTAGTTTTTTATTCCCTACTCACGCTCTCCTTCCCCTTTATCCTTCACGGGCTTTTCCCACAATAAATCTCTTAGACAGCTAGTTCTATCTTGATGCCTGCTCTCACAGAACCCAGTATTTTACTCATATACAGAATGGCATAGAATACACATAGCCAAATCAAGGATGAGTTTGGGTCTACAAGATCTAAAATATCTTAAAAGATATTAAGTCTAAACCATAATATCCAGCACTGCTACCTACTAATGTTTGTGTGCAATTTTGAGCCCTTCAAGTACACGACTCTTACATTGCTGATGCCCATCAAAGATTTAAGTATGTAATGAATTTTTGGAATCAGCTCACAAAGAAAGCCATCCCCTGACAGTTAAATAAACTCAAACCAATGTCTGCCAATCTTGGTGCAATATGTTTTCTGGAACACAGTCAAAGGCTTCTTGTGCTGACTAATGTAAAAACAGGATGAAGGTGAGATGAAAAATATGTTTATGCATAAATCTTTCTCCTTATGTCTGATTATTTCTTTAGGGTTAAGTTCCAGAAGGGAGATGACTAAGTCAAAAGTGATGAACATTTTTAGGCTCAAAGTAATACTCCATATTTAAAAACAGAGAAACTCAGATGCAAAATTTTTATTTCTTCCCATTCCCTTTAATCAACCTAACTACAAACCAGTTAGGTAAATATACCCAAGGGTCTACTAGAATTGCTCTGGCAGCTCCTCTTCTAAGGAGGAGAAACTGGCTCTCCCCACACTGCCTAAGGGGATGGAGCGGTGGGGAACGTTGAACAACAGTGGTGGGGCCTGCAGCAGTTGTGCGCATAAAGGGACCACTTGGTGGCATCCAAACAGATCCATTTCATATGCCTTTCCTTGTTGCCTCTCACAACCATCCCTTGGAGTAGATTTCATTATCTCCATATTCCAAGTGCCTGATATGACCACAACAAAGTCTTCTGAAAAGCGAAGGATTTTACTTCTCACACCCTCACTTAGAGTCTTAATAAAATCGAATCTAGTATGTAACTCCAAACAAGTTTTATGCATGGGCTTCAGTGCCCATAATAAATAAACACTACTCAGGAAACTAAAAGGGGAGGGGGGAGCAGGGCTGTCTGAGCGAATACAATGACCACACCAGTGACAAAGGTCATTTTGCAGTTTGGCATTTAAGGATAAAACTAAATAAAATTTAAAAGCTGGTGAAAGTAGTTTCTACATGGCAGAAGAACGGTTAGCCCTATGACAGCAAGGAGAGTTTAAACTCTTAGTTTAAGAAGTGAGAAATATGTTTAAAATATTTAAAAAGGATTTCAGAGAAATGGTTTCTAAAAGGTCTTAGAATTTGAAGGGTGAAGGTTTAAGTTATTTAGGAAAATCTACTATATTAAGCATATTTCTTCTAAGATGCTGAATAAAAGAGTGCTAATGTTTCAGTTTGTGTGTTTACCGGGAAGAAGACCTTGTTAAGAAATTTCCATGATAACGTAAAGGTTAAAATATATACAATATGAAAATAAAAGTGTGATGCTGTTAGGAAAGTATTTTTGAATGCTTAGTAAGTCAAAGTACACACAAATACTTGGAGCTCAGAAATCTTTTGTAATGTAATAACTGTAGCTATCTGCTGATTTGAATGGCAAAACCTAAAAATTATTCCTACTTTAAAATCTAAGTCTTAGATTACAATCAACTCTTTTTTGCACTTGTGTGTCACTTACTATGCATTCTACCCTCCCCTCAGCACTACAAAATTCAATGATCAGTTACAGAAAAAAAAATGATATCTTAATTGTCAACCCTACAGATTAGTTTAAGGGCTTTTGACCTAATCTTTCGAAATATTTATTGAGCATTTTTTTGTAAATGGGATAAAATTGTTAGAAAAGATTCTTAAGTCTGAAGGCAAGTCACCAAATAAAATGTGGCTACTATAAAGATAGCTTTTGTAATCAAATATTTTTTCACATTTTATTATGAAAAGAGAAAAAGCTCATCTTAAATATTTTATTTCATCTTGTTCCAAAGTAATATAAATTACTAAGCAAAAATGAAGAGCATTATGCATTACAGCTCTCCCTTTCTTTCATTTTCCATCATTTAATGGCCACATAAAAACTAGTGATAAGAAGCCTGTTTCTCACCACTCCCCACCCGCGTAAGGGAAGGGTTTGATACAAGTATGCCAGTAAATGATTAACAACCAGTCCAGTAGTGGGAAGCGGGGACTGTTTCACAGCATTTAGATTTTCACAGCATTTAGATTTCCATGGTGTATATGCACCCTCATCATGGGTTTCAAACTACTAGTGTGATTTCAGGCTACTAACATTATTGTCCATTAAATCAGCAAGTGTTTATGATATTCATTGGGATGTAGGAGATGTGGGGCCACCTTGGTAAAAGACCATTGGACCAAACTCTCAAGTATCCTAGTGTCAAAAATGTGTGATTCTCTCACCCATGTTTTTGAGAGAAGAGGTCTAAGTGAACACTAACAAAATCTACCATCCCCTATACTCAGAGCTCTTCCTCTCCCAAACCATGGCAAACAGAGCTCATTAGGAAGAAAAGAGCCCAAGACTCCTGAGTATCCTGTGGTTTTCTTTTTTTCTTTTTTCGAGATGGAGTCTCTCTCTGGTCGCCCAGGCTGGAGTGCAGTGGCGCCATCTCGGCTCACTGCAAGCTCCGCCTCCCAGGTTCACGTCATTCTCCTGCCTCAGCCTCCTGAGGAGCTGGGACTACAGGTGCCCACCACCACGCCTGGCTAATTTTTTGTATTTTTAGTAGAGACAAGGTTTCACCGTGTTAGCCAGGATGGTCTCTATCTCCTGACCTTGTGATGGGCCCGCCTTGGCCTCCCAAAGTGCGGGGGTTACAGGCGTGAGCCACCGCGCCCGGCCTATCCTGTGGTTTTCTGCGAGAGTAGAGAGGTCAGAGAAACTATATTCACAAAGAGTTTGTCAAGGCCTTATTGTGTGAACAAGGAGATATGATAGATTTCACAATGCAAAAACTTGAAAACAGGAAGATAGCAGATCATAGCACAAGCAGATCTTTAATTAGTTTGCATTAAGTATTCTAAATAGGGACGATGAGTTTAAAACAATACAATTCCTCTCCTAATTTCTCTCTCCTCAGTCATTTGCAAGTTACAGAAACCAAAATAAAATAGGTTAATGGATTTATCAGAGAGGTTTAAAAAAAAAAGTTAGTCTGCTAAAAGCACACCTTGTTTGAGAGAGTTCAAGGCAATGTGGGTCCTGGTTATTAGATCAAGAGAGCCTGGGTGAGATGTTGTATGCAGCCAGCAGTGGTGTTACCATGGCAATCTCAAACCAAGCTCCAAGTTCTTAAAGCAACTGCCCATAGAAATTGTATTACCACCAATTCTGCAATGCTTCCAACAACCCAAAATGGCTGCTGTCCCCAGAGAACTGGTATAGGAGATGATTTTACCCACATAGCATGCCTTGGGAGTTCATGTATGCAATGAAGCCTTTGAGGAAATAATCCCTTTGCTTCCCAGGGCATAAATCTCAGGCATACTGTCACTTTGGAACCTAGCTTCCACATTTAGCCCTGCCTTCTCCACCTCTCCCTGGGTCACTTGCTTTACCTTATTTCTTCAAGAATATTCACATTATTCTATCACAGAAAAGTAAGAAATTCCTCAATTTGACTCATGCCACCCTTTTCAGTTCCTATGTGATTTCTGAATTTCTTTCGACAACACATGATCAGCTGTCTCCATTTCCTACCACCCACATACATACACACACACACACGCATACACACACACACACACACACACACAATTTTTTGTATATTATTTAATTAAGTCCACATGAAAATCGGGTCTTTGCTCATTTTTGCTTATTGTTGTATCTCCAGAGCCTAGCATAGTACCTGGCATGCAGTGGACACTCAGGAAATATTTGTTGAAATAATTTATTAATGAATGAATAGAGTTTATAAAACTTCAGATTGCAATTCAAAAACACTCACAAATTCAACGGTATGTATGCCTACTGAAGGCATTCAGTTTCAAAACAAAACAAAACAAAAATCCCATAATGAATTGGCCAAACAAAACACTCCTGGGGCAGGCTCTGGATTGATTCTCCTAGTATTATGTGGACGAGCTCCTGCTATAGAGCGAGTGAAATTTGCAATCACATTTTGTTATTTACTGTGTGACAATCTTAAGAAACTTTCTTCAACATGTTGCCACAGCTAAAAAACAGAGATAATAATTGTTCTGCCTTAGTGGGTAATGTGAAGATTAAACAAAGTAACATGTATAATTACGCAGCCAAGTGACTGATGCCCGGTAAATGTACCACTGGTATGAGCTATCATCATCACCATTATCCTTAAGGTCACTGATGACCTCCTTTTTTCTAAGCCTCATGGTTTTGTCTCAATCCTTAAACTCCTTTATGCTATGGTTGGTATTGTTGATCATGTATTTCTCTAAATCAGCACTTCCCAAAGGGCGATCTGTGGAAAGTTACTTCTTTGAGGATGTACACAGAATTTGTCAACATTGTTCAGTAAGATAAACACATCAACATTGTTCAGTAAGATAAACACATTATCAAGTTCATTGTGTTCCAGATTACAATAAAGGTAAAGAAAAGGTGCCATGGAGGTCCTTAAGCCAGCTTGCCTGGAGCGATTTAGGAGAGCTTCCAGAGCTTTTGGCATGATTGGCTTGAACACTATGCTTAATGGTGAAACAACAGTAGCATTAAAATCAGAAACAAGGTAGAAATGCCACCATTACCAATTTTATTTAACATTATTGGGCAAGTACTAATCAATGCCATTAGATAAAGGTGAAGTGAGGTATAAAAGTTAGAGAAGAGAGAAAATTATCATAGTGGATGGATAGTGGAAACTTAGCCTGGAAAATTGATAAGAAGGAATGAATAAATGAACGAAAGAAAAACAAAAAGAAAATTCAAGGAAAAAGGTGTCTAGTTTAAAAAAAATTTTTTTTTTTTCCCCCAAGATGGAGTCTTGCTCTTTCACCCAGGCTGGAGTGCAGTGATGCGATGTCAGCTCACTGCAACCTCTGCCTCCTAGGTTTAAGCAATTCTCCTGCCTTAGCCTCCCAAGTAGCTGGGATTACAGGTGCACACCACCACGCCCAGCTAATCTTTGTATTTTTAGTAGAGAAGGGGTTTCACCATGTTGCCCAGGTTAGTCTTGAACTCCTGATCTCGTGATCCGCCCGCCTCAGTCTCCCAAAGTGCTGGGATTACAGCTGTGAGCAACTGTGCCCAGCCAAAATTAATATTAAAAGATAAATATCTACCCTGTATACAATGAATTAGAATATGATGGGAAAAAATAAGCTCACCTCTTAGAGCAACATGAACTCAACAAGAGCTCTGAAAAATCTACCTGAAAAATACCTTCAAAATCACCAAAAGACACAATAGAAGATTTCAACAGAAAAAAAATAGTTTTTATTTTTGGATAAAAGGAAACAGTATTATAAAGACCTTAATTCCTCCAAATAAATTTACAAATGTAATGAAATCTCAATTAAAATATTAGGAACTTTTTCTTTATATATTTATTTCTAGACCTGTCCAGGTGAAAAATCACATGGAAAAATAGCATGGCCAGCTTGCCAGGAAATTCCTGAAAAAGCATTATAACTAGCTCAACTTTTCATTAAAATGTATGGCAAAGCTACAGTAAAAAGAGTTATGCTGGTACAAGATCAGAGAGACAGAGAAATAAGAGCATATGGTCTAGAAATAGCCTAAATTATACAAATCAGTAGGTAAATCCTGGTTTAGTCAATATATTGTGTTGAGACATCTGATTTGGGGAAATTAAAAAAGTAAAGCAGAATCTCTCTCTAACTCTTTACTCAGAATAAACTCAGAAGAAAGATTTAAATGCATAACATAAAACCCTGAAAAAGCTAGAATAAAGTAGGGCAGATTTTTCTAAAATAATATTCTTGGAATAAAGAATGCTTTCTGTGCAAGACACAAAACCCAGACGCCATAAAAAGAAAATATTTGCAACATTCAACAAAGAATTCATTTCTTCAAAATATAAAAAGTTCTCACAAATCAATAAGAAAAATGACCAGACATGCTTTTAAAATAAGTAAAAAGAAAAAAAAATGTGAACATAAAGTTTTACAGAAGAAATGTAAATGCCTTTCAGTGAAAAGGTGTTCAATCTCACTCATAACTGGAGAAACATAAAAATAAAGTACCATTTTGGCTTCTTGGGTTGAAGAATGAAAATAGTTAAAACATAGTATTGACATGGATGCAGAAAAACAGACTCTGTCTTACACTGTTGGTGGTAAAGTGATTCAATCTTGTTGTCATTAGCTATCAAAACCTATGAATGGACCTCCCTTTGATCCAGCAATTACAACCCTAGTAAGCTCTCTTACATAAACTTACCCATGTGCTTCAAGAGCTACATACAAGGATGTGGTAGAGGCATTCTTTGAAATACTATATAGCTATTAAAATGAATGAAAGTTCTTTGAAATAAATAAGGTGAAATAAGCAAAGTTGAGATTCCCTGTATATAGTATAGGCCCATTGTAGAATAACAAAAAATGTATATATTTCATACTTGCACAGTAAATATCTGAAAGGATACACAATAAACTATCATCGCAGTTACTTTTGGGGTATAGTGCTTGGGGTTGAAGTGGAATGAAGAGTCATCTTTCAATATACACTCACTTGAATGTACTGCACATATATGTTTCCTGTAGAGCATCACTGTGTTTGCAAAGAGAAAACTAGCACACACAAACATTAAGAATTTTTTCCTACCTCAAATTATTTTTCCCCTTAAAATGTTTCAAATACAGCCTACAGATATATGAAATGTGGGCTGTCTTCATGAGAAGCATCTAAGGCATGGATAACAATGGAATATTTCTGCAAGTACATATACTTACCCCTTCACAAGTATCATAAACCTAGCTAAATTCATTCCTTCATCTATTCACCCATAAAATAATATTGCACTCTTACTGAGTCCCGGGCATCATCCTAGGTGCTGTGATACAGGTGAATATAACTAAGTCCTCATGAAGCTTACATTTTTATGGGGAAAAAAACAAATAAAGGAATAAATATTAATATTAAGTGATTATGAACTATTAAGGAAATATTAAGTGCTATGAAGATAAACAAATCAGAGTAAGGGGAGAGTGAGCCACGGAGGTGGGGAGTGCACTTTTACACAGGGTCATCAGTGAATGCATCTGAGAGGTGACATTAAAGCAGAGATCTTAATGAAGTAAGGAAGTGAGCCATGCAAGTATCTGGGGAAGATAGGAAAAAGGCTGATGTGCTCAAAGAACAATAAGGCTGGCACAGCCAAAGGGAAATTAGTGAGGAGAAGATGAGACTGGAAAAGTAAGAAGAGACTAAGTGACAGAGTGTCTTGTAGACCATAGCAAGACTCTAGGTTTTGGTCTAAGTATGATAGGGGCTACTGGAGGCTTATAAGTAGGGGAGTGATTCATCTTATTTTAACTTATTAAAAGATCATCCTGGTTTCTGTGAGGAAAGCAGACTGTAGTGGGGCAAAAGAGGAAGGAAGTACAGAGACTAGTAAAGAGGCAGATATCTCTGGCCAAGAGATCATGGTGGCTTGGACAAAGGCAAAAGACCACAATGGCTTAGGTGGGGATAACTGTGGTTGCAGTTGTTGTGGGAAGCCGTGAGATACGGAACATATTTTGAGGCTACAGCCAATAGAATTTGCTGCTGGAATGGATGTGGTGTATGACAAAAAGAGAGGAACCAAGAATGGATCCAAGCTTTTTAACCTTAGCAACTGGTTAAATGGTGGTACCATTTATTAGGTTGGAAACAGCCAGGGGAAGAAGAGTTATGGGGAAATATCAAGTGTCTTGTTTTAAATGCATTAATCTTGAGATGCATAAATGAGCTAAACGTGTATTATGAAAAAACAGAAATGTGTTATAAATCTTTGCATCCCTAGGATGGAGCCTGCATGTTGCGGTGCCCAAATGCTTGTTGGAATGAATAGAAGAACCATATACTAAGAAAACAAAATCATGCTTATGTGGATGAGGGCAACAGGGAAGTTTCTAACGCTACCTAGATTATATTTATTTCAAGCAATTAAGAAACATTGACAAGGATAGGGTGCCATGTCATTTTAACCTTTATGCCTAAGTAAGTCAGCAGATTCTAAATACTGCTAGCACATTTTCTGATCTTTGAACCAGCATTGTGCTTTTTCGCAGAAGACAACAGAGAATATCAATGTACACGCAAACTTGCCCTTGATACATAAAACCATTCCTATCTATCTATCTATCTATCTATCTATCTAATCTATACCTACGCCCATCTGCATTTTGTACTTCCTTTCAGATACATAATTCTCTGCTTTTGGAAAGGCCAAATCTTATAATCCCTTTGATAGACTAAAAAAGATAGGGCTGTCTCAAGTAATAAACAGATGAAAGCTAACAATTAACTTCAATTTGCCCTGAATTCAACAGACTGGTTGTCTAGACAGTCCTAATTTATTTGATTATTGTTCAGCATTCATCTTCACTTTAGATAAAAGGATCTCACCCAAGTTGGGGAATGCAATTACCCCTTAATTTGTTATTTGCCCCATTCTTTCATTGAAACTTAAAATACACCAGGGACACTCCATATTGCTGTCCTTGGACTCTGCACGCTAGGATGGGCTGTAGTTCCCTAAATGTTTTATGGAACATGAGTCCTCAAGAAAGATGCTCTGGGGAGAAGAATCAATGGTCATGGAAGTTGGAACACCATATACTGTTTCTCCTTCTGGGAAATGCCTGGTGTACACTGGCATATGGTCCTGAGAAGTCCTGCAGCAAAAAGACCCATTTAACTCAGCATTTATCCACCCTCTGCTTTTTAAAAAAATGTATACCTGAAAACACACTTTAGGAAAGCTTGTTTAATCTCTTATAAGATTGATTATTCAAATAGCATAATAAACTCCCAAAGGCAAGGTCCTAGGTGAACAATGCCTAGAGCACAAGCTGAGCGTGTTGGGGCAAGGTTTTAGTGTAGCTATGGTGTACACTCTGATGACTGCCTAGTTCTTTCCCTTTATTCCTGAAAGTGACATCTTTCTTCAACTTTGATATTCATCATCACCTAGGAATTATACAGAGTACACTGCATGATATATTAAGTTAATTATTATTCAGTGAAGTGGTCTCTGGCCAACAGAATTCTTACATAACTGCACATTTGGACTCTTGGACTGAACACTCCAAGGACAATAAAAAGTATAGTCAAATATCAACTCATATTGCCTCATTTTTGAGGCAATCAGATTTCATCAGATTTTCGAAGAGGCATTTCATTTTTGAGGCAATATGCCAAAGCAGAAAAGCAGAGAGCAAACCCCACAAATTTTACCCAAGGCATATAGTGATGCACAATTGACAAATATTTACTGAATGAATGAACAGACATAATACAAGCAAGAAAATGGTCTTTAACTTAGGCCACAGCTCCAAGCTAACTCATTTAATCTGGAAATGGTCACCTTAAAGGTCATCTTCATTACATTTCAGAATTTATCCAAAATCTATGACACTTCTGTCGAGTCCTTTCCTTGTCACTTTCTCCAGGTGGAATTAACTCCTCTCTTCTCTGTGCTGACATTGGACCTCTGAACCAATTTCAGGTATGAAGAGCATTTCAGGCTCATTGCTGTAACCCCTGTGACACAGAGGTTACATAGGGTCTATTCCTCACACAAGTCACTGAATAGACGATGGGCTAATGATACTTTAAATAAACAATCTTTGAAAACTACTAAAAGAAATCATCTTAATCACCACAGCCTTCCATTTCCTTCACCAATGTTTTCTCCCAAATTCTTTCTTTTCAAAACATGTCAAGTTCACTTCTCTAGTTATCATGGACCTAATATAGCAAATGTAGGTGCCTTCGTTTCCAGCCTGAATGTTTTAACTCTTCATCATGGTCTATTTAAAATTTCATTACTAGTAACTGTCTAATGATGTAATGAATCCTCTGAAATAATTTTCACCACTTTCATGAAGCCTCAGTATCAGCTAAAAATAATTACACTACTAGGACAGTGACACAGAAGAGGTTTCCAGAACACTGGCCTGGTGCAGGGGAGAAAAACATCTATGTGTAAAAATATGCTTTTTTTTGGTGAAAAGGTCCAATAGCTTTCATCAGATTTTCCAAGAGACATTTGGTCCAAAAGGTCAAGAATCACTGATCTAAACTATCCCAACAATCTCTACATATCCTAAATGCACTAGGAATGGACTTTCCAAAAAGGAAATAGATTTGTCATATGAAAGTCATTTTACCTAATAGGGTGCCCCATATTTTTAAATTTAAATGTTCAGAAAGCAATAACATTCCCTGTGATATCGTATATAAATTTCTGTCAAGCAGTAGTCACTATGCTTTAGAGCATCAACCTTCAAAGTAAAGCAATAGTAAGGTTTACTGCAGATCTATGGATAAGCTGACAAAGCAAGTCCAGTGAGGTGAGGTACAGAAAGAGCACTGTCCTAGAAGTCAGTATTTTATGCATCCAAGGACAAGTTATAAAGCTAAGAATTTTGTGGCATTTGGTAATTCCCTTGACCCCTCGGAGCCTCTGTTTCAGTCCCTTTGGGCTCTTATAGGCCACTATTCTATAACCCTTGGACATGGTTAATATATAATTACTTCGACTCTTAAAGTTTATCATCTGTTTTTTATGTTCTTAACACTTTTATCTGATCAATCAATTAAATATTGTGAATGAGTGTGCTTTGTTTACTTTGGCCTAGCAACAACTAGAAAAGGGTTTTTCAAGAAGTCTCAGAGAAGCCATGGGGCAAGTGTGAATGAGCACCTGTGGAGAGACCCAGGCCCTGATTTAAGTTTGTGAAGAATGTCAGTATGAGAGATAATGCAAGCTCTTCCCAGAATAAAGCATAGAAGAAAAAAACGTTGAGGAGGGTCCAAGAAAGAAAACTAAAGAGACGGATCTTCATGAAATTGACTAATTACTAAAAATCCATACCAGAAGATATATCACATATAACTTAATCCAACTTCTTGGATGACAAAACCACAGTTCAAAGACTTTCAATTTCCCTAATACACAATGATAGATGGCAACACAAGAAATAGATTGTTTGAAGGAAAATACAAATTGCTGATAAAAATATAAAATATTTGTCATGATAAAGGAGGAGAAACAGTCCCAACAATCAATTTGTCTCAAATGCTCACAACATTTAGAAAATGTTTTGATTCAATTTTTGAAGTTCTAATTACTCAAAATTAAAATTAAAAAAAACACCTATCATTATGAAATCTATACATCTCATACATACAAGTATATTCCTTAACAACTATTTATCAGGTGTCTATACTTTCTAAATCACAGGGCTGGGCACCCTATATGTAATATAAAACTAGAATACAACCTTAGTCTTTCTGAGTACACTTGAATGCAAGTACTGCAAGATTTTTCATAGGTTAAAATATTTCTATGCCACAACTACACAAAGATTGTGACCCAATATTCACCAATAATGGTGTTCCATGTTTCTTTTTCTCCATTACTGGTCTCTGTAATGTATGCAATTATGCTATACCTAGATCTACTGTTAAATACATGTTTCACAATAGCTGAGGATTATGTAACAATTCAAATCAATTAGTATTGACTAAATGCTAAAATTTCCCATTAAATGCCAGATAAATCCAAAAGCTCCCTCAACCATGAAGATTTCAAAAAAAAAAAAAAAAAAATCAGAGCACAAATAAATGTAATTCTTGTGTTCTTTGTTCAGTATTTTAAAAGTTTATGAAGTTAAAACATCCTAAAAATAAAATATAAAATAGGGGCAGAGAAGTGTCCTAAACAGCACAAAATTAACGCTCAGCCCACATTGAACCTCAGAGTATTCAAATAACTAAGGCACCCAAAATAAGTGGCATTTCTTATATGGAAGCTTTTCTTAATCACTGCAAAACCACACAGTACATGCTGCCAAGTTCTGGGTTAAAATGCCTAAAATGGTCCCAGCAGAATAATTTTTACGGGAAAAAAGGGAAATTGTGGTATGTTGTGGACTCAGTCATCGGAACGCTGAACATTAGTCATTTTTCTTGCGAAATGGCTTTTCTGTCTCTCAGATGATAAGAAAAATTCATTCCTGCTGATTTTATACAGCACTGAATTCTGGGCAGCTAGTGTTCTCAATTCTTTTAGCAGAGCTCAGCTGATGGACAAAAATAGAGAGGAATTCTATTGCTTAAACACTATTTGGACATGAAGAGGTCTTTCTACATGACACTTGGAATTTAATTGCATACAAAAAAAAAAAAAAAATGAAGAAACACTGTATTCACCCAGGACAATCCAGCGTTATGACTAAGGCATTTTCACTGTGCACTCGCTAACCATTCACAGCTCACACAGGAACAAAAATCATGGGCAGACGTGGCACACTGGGGTCATCTCAATAGCTACCAGGATCACATCCCTAGAGGCATAGGAAACAACTACTGTCATTCCCTGGAACTCTCGCCATTGGGAAATTAAGCACTGCTCATGTCTGGCTTACTCTCATGACTGTATCTGTATTCCTCTAGTATCTCCTGTATAGTATGTTTTTCCATCCTCTTATTTCTACCTGTTAAAATTCTACTTATCTCTCAAGATTCCTGCACTTTGTTCATATTCATAACATTAATGTTTATCTCACTGCATTGATATTTATCTCACTATATTCCTATCTATTATCTCACTGTATTCATGTCAATTATTCACCCAGTTGATTACTTCTTCCAGAAGATAGAAGTACCTTATATACAGGGATGCTACTTACTCATCTTTATATACCTCTTTCTTTCCCCATGATCTGGTCCCTGCTTAGTATATGGGTAGGGGCTCCTGAAATGCTTAAACAAGACCAGGAGCCAGAGCTACCTCTACCTGTAATGAGTTGCTTTGAGAGATTGAGCATTTCCTATCCTTAAATGCGTTCCAAGCTACAGCCATCTGGCCCTAATCACCAGAGAGGTGCTGTCAAGAAGATTAAAATCTTAGGTGATTAGACTAGATTGCCTTTTAAAACCCCTTTGACCCAAAGACTCAAATTCCAAACAGACTCATGAAGGAAGTATACATTGTCCCCTGGAGGTGGGCTTTTTTCTTGTTTCCTTTTTTTCTCTACTAAAGAGAGCCATTTCAGAAATTCTCAGTTGAGGGCACATTTTAAAATCTTCCACCGCTAGTTTTCTGTCATTTATTATATCTGTGGCAGCTCATGAGTAAGAACTAGCACCTGAATTCAGTGACTGAGCCATTATCCTTAAAATCAAATCATGAAATAAGAGATAGAAAACAAGTGTAAATTGTTTGTTAAGTACAGATTACAAGCTCTACAAGAGGAGAGAAAAATCAATGGGAGCCAGAGTGATCAAGGAAAGGATCTTCAGCCAAGTGTTGAAGGATAGATAGAATATAAATGTAAGAGAAAAGCACTTCCATGTTAAGATCAAAACAGAAAAGGCATGAAGGGACAAAATAAAGGTAGTGTAGCCTGAGGACACGAGGCAGTGAGACTAAAGCTCAAACCCATGTTGGAAAATAGTAGGAAATGCTACTTGTCACCATGCGGGGCGGGGTAGGGAGGTGTTTGAGAGACTGCTGATAGGAGAGCACTAAAGGCCCTGAGCAGAGGCGCAAGGTGATGAAAGAAGTGTTTAAGAAAAATCAAGTCTGGGAGAACACTGCATGCAGGATGGACAGAAAGGGAGAGACATTATTGTAAAGGGTGGCCACTGGGAAGGGGGTCATAACCAGGTAGCTTCAGGGGTCAAGAGCTTTTTCAATAACATTGATGGAACCTGGAGGCCATTATCTTAAGTGAAGCAACTCAGAAAGTCAAATACCATATGTTCTCACTTACAAGTGGGAGCTATATAATGTGCACACACAGACATAGAGGTATGGAATAACAGACATTGGTGACTGGAAGGGTGTGGGGGCAGGAGGAAGGTGGATGATGAGAAATTACCTAATGGGTACAATGTACATTATTCACATTATGAATATACTAAAAGCCCAGACTTCACCACTACGCAATCTATCCACGTAACAAAATTGCAGGTGTATCCCTTACATTTATACAAAAATTTTTTTCAAAAAGAGTCTGTCCTGGTGATGGGGGGAGGGAGGTCATCATAGAGAAAGGAGAAGAGAGATAGCCCCAAAGAAGAGTGAGAAGGATCTGCTAAAGGGGTGCAGAAGATAAAACAAAAGATTATGTCAAAAATTATAGAAGGGATGGTAGTGCTAAGAACAGAGTCAAGGAACTGAGGAAAAGAAGTTGGACTGGCTAGCACAGTAGCTATGGTACATGTTGAACCTGAAGTGTTCAATCGTGAAATACCCAGGAGCAGATAAACTGTGGGACAGTTCAGGGAAAGAAGAGGATTCAAATGAGAGATTTGAGAGTTTTCTACAGATAAGGGACAGCTGAAGTTCTAGAATGAGAAAGAGAGGGAGAGAGTACCTAAGAACCCCAAAGTGATGAACAGTGGAATCTTTCAAAACCAGATGCTTGCAAGAATATGAGCACAATGAAAGCGATGGAAAAGCAGCAATCGGTATGGGATAAAAATTCAGGATCCAACAGCATCGCAGAAAACATGAAAGGAGTTTCAAAAAGGAAATGGTGATAGATGATGAATGGTTAAGGACCAGAGCATTTAAAAGATATCACTAGACCAATAATTCGGCAGGGTTATTTCCCCTCTCAACTATTAACATACTATATATAATTATTTAATTGGTGGTTAGGCAGATAAAAAGAGTTTGTGGTTGTAAAACATAGTCTATTTTATGTTTTATAATGACAAAAAAAGGAGATACATCAAGATGCTGTTATTCTCTGTGTAGAGAGATTTAAAAATAATGTTGCTAATATGGATCAATTCTGAGTAATGTCACTTAGAATATGTACTCTTCTAGGAGTTATATAATAGAAATAACACTGCTGATGCTATGGATTGGTGATGTATTATGAATGTGTGGGTAACCTATCAAAGCATGCAAGTCCTAACAAAAGTTGTAAAGAACATCCAAAAGCATATAAAACTGCCACAGGGACTATTAAGTAATTCATGGGATACTGCCAAGCACACATAAAAATGGTATGTTTCTGAATTCACAAGAATGCTTGGGAAGTGATGCTTCTCACCGGCTCATGAAACACTCAGTTGATGTCCAGGATCTAACATGAGCCACACTTGGCAACTACTTTCATTTCAGTTGTGAACCATCTGCGAAGGTACCACAGATAGAAAGCAATGTTTCTGGTCAGTCTGAGTATTAAAATCACTCAGATCTGACTGATGGAGATGACATTAGAGGAAGCCAAGTGCTTTTTCCAGTGTCACTGAAGCTGGCCTCTGGAATAGGGGTGTGAACTACTGTGTAAGAAATGCCCTAAATGGAAATAAATTAATAATTAAGAGTGACCATGGACAGATTCAGGTTTTGTGGGACCTACAACTTACATAACTTGGGTAACCTCTCTAAGAAATAAGAAAGCAAAATTGCAAATACAGGACTGAGTGTGAAACTGGTTATTTATTTAGAATGAGAACCGAAGAGACCTACAGTTACAAGGCCATAAAGCATAAAGTTTATCAGCTACATGGTGATTTCACCTCTGCTAATGACCAAGTATTGAGCATAAAGTATAGAAAGGGAGGAAGAGCAGGTAATCAGGCAGAGGAAAAATACAAAAACAACGCTCCTTAAGGAATTCTGGAGACTGAACAAGAAAAAGACTAAGAATAAAATCCCAGAAAGAACTCTGAATTGCAGAATACACACGGTATGGAGATGGGAGAGGACCCAGAACCCCTCCTCAATGTATATAACACATTGCCATCACATTTATTTTCCAGTGATCTGCAACCATATTGCTTCTAGGAGGCTTGCCTAGTGGGACCAGATTTTGGGAAACAGCAGCCCACTTCATTGCAGGTACTCAACAAGTGCTTTTCGAATGAATAAACAAATATATAAATACATAAAGAGAAACAAGGTGAAATACTCCTTTTTCTTACTCTCCACCAGGAGCTGCTTTCCTCTGATGCTCCAACATACATGTATGTTTTTGCTGGTACTGGCTGGAACTGTCAAAGCAACAGTTCATGCCAATCTCTTCTCTTGGCCTGTTCAGGATAAAGAGGTGACTGTTTATCCTGAACAGGCCAAGTCAAAAGCTATCTCTACCCAACATTAATTTGTAAGCATGTTCAGCGTCTCCTCGAAAGATTTTTATATAAAAATGGCTACTGTGGGGCCACTCTACTTACTCACTCCCATCATCTTTCTCTTTCTGAATCAGACCCTGCAGGGATAACTCAGAAATTATTAACACCTAGTGGGGGCAGGATAGGTCAGTGTGGTATTCTAGCCAGGGCTGAAAGGTAACAAAATTCCTAAATTTCGAACATTTTACCAATGATGGCAACATAGGTGACAATTAATATATCAATCATGATGAGGCTTCCAGGAAGATATTGAAAAGCCTCATGCACCACTCACTTGGTTAGCCACAAATCCAAGCCTGGACCAGGGGAACCCTGGTCCACCAACAGGCTCATGAAGACAAGATTCAGGTGGTGGTACCTCTTAGTGAAAGAAGGAAGGAGGATACAACAGGGCACTCAGCCCCTGCTTCATAAAGGGATTCTCTTTGGATAATAAATGCCCTACACCTTCCTGCAAGTTCATATATATATACACACACACAAAGTTCATATATATACACACACAAACACACACACACACAGGAATAGTTTAAGAGCTCACTCCCTCTTCCCCCTTTTTTTTTTTTTTCCTACCTTTTCTTAAAGGAGTCTACCTCCTTCCTCTTCACCCACTAAATTTTCTAGGGAAAATAGAAAAGAGCAGGGCTGGAATAACACTACTGCTCCCTCAATACTACAGAAATCTGTATCCTGATGTTCTGTTTAGGGCAAAGGATATGAAATCAGTGAGGCAAAGCAGCCACCTCAGGAATTAGTACTGCAGGTCTTAAATGGGAGAAAATCGTTCAGCCACTTCCAAGCTAGGTGATTCGACCTCAAGAGAGTTATTGAAACTCCCCAGACCTCAGTTTCTTGGTTTTGCAAAACGGGGATGAATTTAGTTCCCACCACACAGGACTGTTGAGGACTGAGAAAATCCACGTAAAGTGCTAAATATAACTGCACAGCAAGAGCTAATTAAATATTAGTATTTAATAGTAGTAGTAGTAAAATTATTGTGTCTGACTCCCCCAATCACACCACCAGCAAAACTGGCACAACCCCCACTCCCACCTCGCAGGATATGGGGCCGAGCCATGGCTACACTACACTCTCGCATGCATGAGAGACCCCCAAACGCCACAAGCGCTACTGCAGGTTCCCTACCCCTGACTGGCCATGACCCCCCAGGCCACCGCTACGGTCCACACTGACCTGAAATGCCACCTCCGATCACGACCACGTCGAACATGTGGCCCGCGATACTCGCCTTCTCTTGATTCTCCATGCTTGGGCTGACACTCTCCTGGGTCGGAGGCACAGGAGTGCGGACGGCAAAGGGTGGGAAGGACCCTTCTACCAACTCCCCCGGGGAGCCCGGGGGCGGAGCCGATCCTTCTTTTGATACCCGGGGGGAGCCGGGCACTGTGGGCGGGGCGAACCCTTTTGCTGATACTCCGGGAGCGCCCAGGGGCGGAGCTGATCTTTCAGCTGATACCCGGGGGGAGCTGGGCACTGAGAGCGGGGCGGACTCTTGTACTGACACTCTGCGAGAGTTATTAGGTTTAGAATGTCCTTGTGTCGGCAGTTGGAAAGGATTACTGGGTGCAGGAGGTTCTTGTATTGAACCCTGCGGAGTGTGAGGCACTGAGGTGGGGGTAGACGCCTGCCTTGACACTTGGGGGATGTTATGGGGTGCAGGAGGTGCTTGTGGCGACAATGGGGAGATGTTATCCGGCAGAGGTGGTCCTGGTACCAAACCCCAGGGGAAGTTGGGCACTGAGGATGTGGCAGACCCTTGTACTGACACTCGGGGGGTGTTACTGGGTGTAGGAGGTGCTTGTATTGACACTTGCGAAAGGTCATTGGGTATAGGAGGTCCCCGTACAAACATCCAAGTGTAGCCGGGCACTGAGCTCAGGACGGAATCCGGGGGCAGGTTGGGTACTTTTACCGAACCCTGTGGGGGGCTGAACCCTGAGGAGAAGACAGACCCTTGCAATGACTCGTAGGGGGAGTTTACGGGCGGGGTAGGTCCTGTTACTAACACCCAGGGAATGCCGGTGTCCTGGCTGGAGGCTGTGGAGGCCACATCGGAGGAGTTCGAGCGGGTGGTAGACTTGGGGATCCGATTGCTCGGGTTGTAAGCGCTGAAATCCCGGAGGCCACTCTTGGAGTCGGAGTCCATACTTTCGCTAAGACCGGGGGTGCTGATTCGGGAGGGTATGCTGGAGGTCCAGGAGGCGGCCTCGGCCGTTGAGGACGTGCTCCACTGGGAACTGGCTAGCGGATCCGAGACCGACCGCCACTCAGAACGGATGCTCCATTCGGACGCGTTGTACGAGGTGTCGTCCAAGTTGGAGTCCAGGTTCGGGACCTGGGAAGTTGTGCCCCCGGCTTCGGGCGGGCCCTCCGCCTCGCGCCCGGTGCCGGTGCCAGTGCTGGTAGTGGTGCCAGTGCCGGTAGTTGTGCCAGTGCCGGTAGTGGTGTCAGTGCCGGTAGTGGTGCCAGTGCCGGTGCCGGTGCCGCCGGGGGAGGAGGCTGAGGCGTTTGTGCTCATGTTTCTGGAGCGCGCTGGGCGCTGGGGGCGGTGTTCTGCTTCCCGCAGCCCTTCTCCAGTCGGGCTGTTCCCGGTACCCACTCTTGGAGGCCAGCCCCGGGCTCCGGGCCCACTCAGGGGCGGGGAGATGTGGCTGTACGCCGGCCTGGCCCCGCCTTCCCGGCCTACCTGCCTGCTCGCGCTGGAAGCCCGGCCACTGGGCGTGGCCGGGCGATGCCACTGCAGGCGGGGGGCGCGGTTGCTTGGCGAGAGTGGAGGAGTGGATGTGGGTGTAGCCGCGTAGTGTCTCAACCTAGTGCTTTCATTCTTTAGTTTTAACTGAGAGCTATCTGGGCAAGAGTGAACTTAAGGAAGCAGATATGTGAAGGAGGCTGAGCCGGGCAGGATCGCAGGATCGCAGGGTGCTGCCCCACTTGGTCTGGCCCCTTTGTGACGTCATGTATAGCCCGTCGAGGTCTGCGCAGCCTCCCGCCCGCACTAGGTTGAGGGCGGGGCGGGGAGGAGCGGGGAGGGGAGGGG
>NW_012107208.1:1172774-1177371 GCF_000951045.1 Mandrillus leucophaeus
GGCGAGGCGGGACGGGACGGGGCGGCGCGGGGCGGGGCGAGAACCGTCACTTGTGGGAGACCAGGCAATTATTGGTTCTCTATGGGGTTTTTCAAGCTGAGGCGCTTAACCCAAATCGAAGCAAGTACGCAAGAAAAATAACTCACCTATCATGTATTAAGTGGGACTGCATTTTAAAAGCGAAGGTCAAAGGGATGGCTAAGGTGCAGAAACAAATGAAATAAAAAACATGTGTTTCCCCATCCTACTGAAAAGAGTGCTATTTAGTGCATGTATTTTACTGTTCAGCCAGCCTTCTGTTTGCTAGTTTTATCCCTTTCTTAATTTTCCACTTTTTCTTATCCTGAATTTGTCATCAAAAGCTGAATTTGTCATTACTGGAACCCTCACAAATAGGTGAAATCGTGACATAAATTTAGAGAAAGTGATGAGAACTTGAGGAAGCTAACAATGTCTGCTCCCACCTATAAACATTTCTCCTGTTGCCCCTCACCCCATTCTGTATCAAACATCTTGTTGAATAAACTGTAAAGAAATATGGATTTAGTCTTTTCTTCATCCTGTTTTAATAACTTTTACTTCCTAGAAAAGGACTTGAGACATGACTAAATTGAAATCATATTTATCTTGGTAGACTTTGAGCATAGAGAGAAGAAAAACTAGATATAAAGAAATCAGCTCTTTCTAATGTGATTCTGTCCACCTTTCTCCTTATTCTCATTGTTTTCATTTATTTTCATTCAAATACTTGATTTCACACTATGTGCTAGGCACAGGGCACAGTACTGGGATACACAGGCAACACAAGACAGAGACCATTATCATTGAACACACAGTCTAGTGGATGAGCCAATAGAGGACATAGACAACTGTCTATCTGATGTGTAAATACAGACTCTGACAAACGTTATATTAGAAAGATCCACAGGGATAATAAGAAAGTGTTAGGGTGTCCTGAGTCCTGACCCCTCAGGACATTAACTTTGGGAGAGGGAGTGTAAAAATGTTTTAGAAAGAAGAAACAATGTGTGCAAAGGCCCTGTAGTAGAAAAAAAAGCATAGTTCATTAAGGCAACTAAAAGTTACTCTGTGGAGCTGTGGGCAAGGGCAGAAGTATAGGAGACAAGGCTGCTGAGGCCGCCGAGGCCAAGGTAGCAATCTTGGCCTTTATCCTAAGAGCAACAAAAGCCACTGCAAGACTTTAAGCAAGTGGCAATATACCTAGATTGCAACTTAGAGAGGTCTCTCTGCCTGCCATGTGCAAAATCGGGCAAGAGTAGATAGGTACAGGTAGACCAAAGTTAGGAATTCTTTAAAGAACGAGGTGAAAGTGTCTTAGACTGAGGTAAGTGGTGGCAGTGGAGCTGGAGACATGTGGGTATCTTAGAGACATTTACATATAAGATCGACAGGACTTGGTTGCAGCTAGGATTTGGAAGACTATGAGCATGTTTTTGGACATGATGAGTTTCAAGTGCCTTTGAGACATCCAGATGAATGTTACAGAGTAGGCAACTGAACATAAAGCCTGAGACTCAAAGTAAGAGTTTGGCTGGAGATGAAAATGTGGAAGTTTTATTAAATAAAGGATGGAAATCAATGAGTAGAAATATGAGTATTTTCTCTCTTCATTTTATTTGTGTTGTACGAAAACAATAAAAGTTCATTTTAAATAAATAAAGGAATAACTGTGAAACATTCCATAAGTATTATTTCCTCCCTTGTGTGACCTTAGGCAAATTACTGGACTTCTTTCTGCCTGTTGTCCCAACCGAAGAATCGTAGAATCCTATAAGTTGTTGAATCAGTCAGGGTTCCAGCAGGAAACAGCAAACTCAAATTAAGTAATTTCAAGAGCATATCATCAACTAACTATTTTCAAAGATGTGGGCAAGATGGAAAGAAGCCGCAAGGAATCACGCAGTACCCTGGCTTGGCAACAGCAAGAAGGTATCACTCTGAACAGGTAGGGGGAGAGAGAAGTCATCAGAAATTTAGTGACAATGCTGTTTGGAAAGGGCTGCTTGACACAAGGTGTGACCTTTAGTTCAGGGAGACAGCCAGCCCACAGGAAACCTACAGGGAGGAAGCTGGGAGAATAAATACCTAATCTCCCTCCCTCCAGTCTCCTGCTGGTCCTCTGCACAGACCTAACCCAACCAGAAGCTGGAAAACAAGAGAGACTGTTGAGGCAGTCCATACAGGTGTGAGACAAAATAGCAAGTGCCAAGAAGCCAAGTTTGCTCATTTCTGCTTGCCAGCATAATTTCACAAAGCTCCTGACTCTGTGAAGATGTACAGCTCACCAGAAGGATGCTTTGAAGACACAACAGGCTAGAGCACACGGCCCATGTTTTTTGCCTGAGTCACTATATTCCTTAAAAGATAAATGCCCCTAGTCCCTGCCTTTTCCTACACATAAGGTAACGTCTGATGGGTTTGGTGATTATGCTTCCCTAATCTGTTGCCAGATGTACGCTTACACCCAAATCTAGATGTGATTCTGCTTCATTGTAACTTCTAAGCAGCTTTGATGCAATTTTGCATGTACTGAACTCCCACGCTTGTCTATAAGCAATGGGCTGAAATACTGTGCCCAAGCAGTCTGACAGAACTGCTCCCAGGCTGTAAGCCTTGGTCTATAGCCTCCAGTAAGACTTCTGAATAAAATTAACCGTAATTCTTTAAAAACTTGATTTTTTTCCCTTAGTTGACACAAGTCAGCCTTCAGGGGCCAGAACAGAGTAGAGAAGTGAAGTGTGGTAGTGGCACCTGGAGAAGCAAAATGAAGATATCTAGCACAGCTGAAGTGAGGGTTCAACGAGCAAATGCATTAAAACATTTAGGGTGGTACCAGACATGTAAGAATTACTCAATACATATTCACACTTTAATTTTTTAAAAACTATATTATATATTCATGCCATATATATATTCACTCTTTATGTTCAATTGGCTACTGTAGTCTACTTAATCATTACCCTCTGGCATTAAGCGTTTAGTACTTTATAATTTTTAATATAATACTTAATATGGAGATGAACATTTTGTGCATAAAATATTGTATGTAGTTTTTACAATTTCCTTGAGATAGAATCCCAAAACAGGATTACGAGGTAAGAAAGTAGGAGCATTTTTAAATTCTTTGATTGAAGTTACCAAATTACTTCCCCAAAAGATTATACAAATTTATACTTCATCAGTAATGCCTAAGAATGGCTGTCTTCTTACTATACCCACTCCAACAATAAACAAGTTAACTTTGAACCTTTCTTAACTTGAAAGGTGAAAAATCAGCATGGCTTTGCTATGTAAATTAGCATTTATTTGCTTACTGGTGAAATACATCTTTCAAAAATGTATTATAGCCATTTCCATCTCTTCTGTTGTGAATGATCACTTCATGCCTTTCTGTAGTTGATTTCTGAAAGTGCTTTATAAAAGATAGTAACCCCTTGCTTGCTATTTTCACTAAAGATAGTTTATTCCAATTTGTATTTTAGTGCTGTTTATGACATTTTAGATATGTATAACATTTAAATTTATGTGGTTATATCCATTCTTTAGTGATGCCTTCCATTGCTTTTCAACTTGGAAGGGCTTTGTTTTTCAAAGATCTGAAAGACAAAATCTGTTTTCTTTTATCATAGTTTTCTGATGGTTTGATATTTTAAATTCTTTTTTTCTTTTTTTGAAATGGAGTCTTGCTCTGTTGCCCAGGCTGGCGTGCAGTGGTGTGATCACGGCTCACTGCAACTTCTGCCTCCCAGGTTCAAGAGATTCTCCTGCCTCAGCCTCCTGAGTAGCTGGGACTACAGACCAGCACCACCATACGCAGATAACTTTTGTATTTTTAGTAGAGAAGGGGTTTTACCATGTTGGCCAGGCTGGTCTCGAACTCCTGACCTCAAGTGATCTGCCCACCTCAGCTTCCCAAAGTGCTAGGAATACAGGCGTGAGCCACCGTGCCCAGCCTGATATTTTAAAATTTAATTATTTAATCCTAATGTACTGGTATGTATTTTGCTATGTGCTATAAGGTGAGGACCTAAATGGATTATCTGCTCCCCCGCCCAAATAGCTAACCAATCATAAGAGACTTGTCTTCGAAAAATCCTTCCATTCTCCACTGATTTGTTTTACCTCATGTAACATAAATAGTGATATGCTTTTGAACTGTCTCTTATGTTATACTGACCTGCTTATTCTTGCCACATTACCATCAATGCCACATTGATTTACTTATTGTTGCCTTATTAGATTTTATCAGATAGAAAGATTAGTCCCTTCCCAATAGTTTTTTTTTTTTTTAACAAATTCTTGGCAATAGTCTTACATAGTCTTTTTATTAATATATTATTATATATTTAAATAAATTTCAAAATCATTCCATCAATGAAATGACTGGTTAATTTAATTGTGATGATATTTCCTAGACATCAATTTGAAAAATTTCTATTTGGCAGCCCTCACATCTTTTAAAATAAGTCTTCATTTACAGAATACTCTTGAGAAATTGTTTCATTTGTCCCCGAAATTAAACAATTTTGTGAGGATAATAAAAGTCTGTGTGTGTGTCTGTGTGTGTTTATTTGCG
>NW_012107208.1:1180106-1180846 GCF_000951045.1 Mandrillus leucophaeus
ACTAAAAATACAAAATTAGCCGGGCATGGTGGCACATGCCTGTAATCCTAGCTACTCAGAAGGCTGAGGCAGGAGAATCGCTTGAACCTGGGAGGTGGAGGATGCAGTGAGCCGAGATCGTGCCATTGCACTCCAGCCTGGGCAACAAGAGTAAATCTCTGTCTCACAAAAAAAAAAAAAAAAAAAAAAGACAATAATAAAACATTAATAGAAAATCCATCAGCCCATTGTGTTATACCAAAATAAATAAGTTAATAAAACATAAGGAGAAAGATGTTAAAAAGGAAAGTTTTTCTTTACAGAAAAATATCAGGTAGTAAATGTAGAAGGCATTATTAAAAACGACCACTTTGAACTCTTGTAATAATCAATTCAAGCATCTCAGCAGATGCTAAAACCCAGGAGTGAAAGATCATTAGGAAATTGTTCATTCACAAGGTCTCCAAGTATCATCCCACAGATTATTTTACTAATTATAAAGGAAAAAAAAATCCTTTACAGGTAAGAGATCTGGCAGTTACCACCTAAGTCAAATGATCAAACTTAAGATCATCAATCACCAATAATCTAATATAATATGTCCTTTGATGTGATGTATTAAGTTCACAACCAGCCGGGCATCGTGGCTCACTCCTGTAATCCCAACACTTTGGGAGGCCGAGGTGGGTGGATCACCTGAGGTCAGGAGTTCAAGACCAGCCTGACCAACATGGAGAAACCCCGTCTCTACTAAAAATACA
>NW_012107208.1:1183066-1192494 GCF_000951045.1 Mandrillus leucophaeus
TTCAAAATCATTCCATCAATGAAATGACTGGTTAATTTAATTGTGATGATATTTCCTAGACATCAATTTGAAAAATTTCTATTTGGCAGCCCTCACATCTTTTAAAATAAGTCTTCATTTACAGAATACTCTTGAGAAATTGTTTCATTTGTCCCCGAAATTAAACAATTTTGTGAGGATAATAAAAGTCTGTGTGTGTGTCTGTGTGTGTTTATTTGCGCGTGTGTAGTATCATAAATCCTTTCAATCTGTGGGTTTTTAATTTGGGGTTTTTGTTCATTCCTAGGCAAGGAGTTTTTCTCTACTACAAGTTGGATTATTGTATCTGTTTTAAATATTTGGTTTCTTCCTGAGAAACACCTATAGTTATCTTGTTGGATCACCTTTCTGTGTCCTTTATCATTGCTGTCATCTTTGTCCTTTTCCTCTGAATTCTGAGAGCTAATCAAATTTATCCTTCATATTACTGATTTAATTTTCTGAAGTTCTAATTCTATTTGTACTGCTTCTAATGCAGATTTTAACTGTCATTTCATTTTAGGTTTTGTTTTGTTTTGTTTTTTACTTTAAGTTCTTATTTCAGCCAACTCAATTTTCATTTATGCCACGTATATCTCAATGCATTTTCTCCTTATGTTTTCCTCACTGTTTCGCAGAAACCTAATGCATGTATTTTCTGGGGACAACATTAACTGTTTTTGAGAATGCTCTTTGTTTTGTTTTGTTTTGTTTTGAGATGGTGTCTTGCTCTGTTACCCAGGCTGGAGTGCGATGGCCAGATCATAGCTCGCTGTAACCTCGAACCCCTGGGTTCAAGGGATCCTCTCGTATCAGCCTCCCAAGTAGCTGGGACTAAGGTACACACCACCCCATGAGGCAATTTTTTTTTTTTTTTTTTGAGACGAAGTCTCGCTCTGTCGCCCAGGCTGGAGTGCAGTGGCATAATCTGGGCTCACCGCAAGCTCCACCTCCTGGGTTCACGCCATTCTCCTGCCTCAGCCTCCCGAGTAGCTGGGACTACAGGCACCCACCACCAGGCCAGCTAATTTTTTGTATTTTTAGTAGAGACGGGGTTTCACCATGTTAACCAGGATTGTCTCGATGTCCTGACCTCATGATCTGCTGTCTCAGCCTCCCAAAGTGCTGGGATTACAGGCATGAACCACCGCGCCCGTCCCCCATCTGGCTATTTTTAAAATTTATTGTGGAGACAAGGGTCTCACTTTGTTGCCGAGACTGTTCTCAAACTCCCGGTCTCGAGCGACCCTTCTACTTCGGCCTCTCCATGTGCTGGGATTACAGGCATGAACCACTGCCCCGGGCCAAAAATGCTATTCTCTGTCTATAGACACATATGGCATTCTCATACATTGCTGGTTCAAGTGCAAATGGTACAATCTCTGATAGTAAGGAATTTGGTAATATCTAACAAAATTACCTATGCATTTACCCGTTGACCCAGCAATCCTCCTAGGAATTTACCTTAATAATACACTTCCACAAACAGTGAAAAAACATGCTCACGGTTATCTATTGTGGAATTATTTTGATTAGCAAAATATTCAAAACAATTTACATGCCCATCCATAGAGGACTGTTTGCATAAACATTGATAAGTCTACACAATGAAACACTATGCAGTCATTACAAAAAAGAAAAGAAAGAAGATTTTTATGAACTGCTATGGAATATGAAGTGATTTTCAGGATATATTTTCAAGTAGTAAAATGAAGGCCGGGTGCGGTGGCTCAGCCTGTAATCCCAGCACTATTGGAGGCCGAGGAGGGTGGATCACCTGAGGTTGAGAGTTCAAGAGCAGCCTGACCAACATGGAGAAACCCCATCTCTACTAAAAATACAAAATTAGCCAGACATGGTGGTGCATGCCTGTAATCCCAGCTACTAGGGAGGCTGAGGCAGGAGAATCACTTGAACCCAGGAGGCAGAGGTTGCAGTGAGCTGAGATCGCGCCATTGCACTCCAGCCTGGGCAACAAGAGCGAAACTCTGTCTCAAAAAAAAAAAAAAAGTAGTAAAATGAAGGTATGAGAGAATTTATATATGGCATACCTTTGTATATGTCTATGTGTATATATATTTGTATCTTTGTGTAAGGATATAGTACTTACATTTTCAAAAATACTTAAGAAGGATAAATCATATACAGAGAAATGAATGAGAACGGGATGGAAGGGGTAGGAATTGAAGTGAAGTTTCTCTGAGTATTCTTTTTTAAATAGTGCAACTCCCATCAGGGATTCTTCATGGGTTTAACTAAACCTTCAGACTCACAAAACTACCATGGACTATATTTGGCATCAGTCCGCTCAAAGGGATACACGACAAACCACAGCTTGCCAGCAGGACAGCATGGAGTGTTTGCCTTCCATGGGTGTTCTTACAGCAAATCAAAGAGCAGTCAGACTACCTATACTGGGGCTATTCTCATTAGTCTCCCAAGTGGTAGTTTAGGTACAAAGGAACAAGTTTCACTTCAGACGATGGTGGAACTTAGCCTGATTTAGCAGCCTCATGCCCCATAGGAGCCAATAACTTTTGTAATAATTACACAGGCATAGTTTCCAGGATCCCTCACATGGGACATAGCCAATTATAACAGTTACCACACTAAAGGAAGGCCAAAATTATGGTATTTGCATCAAGTATTTAGATTTCATTTATGAAGTCTATCAGTCCAGATGCTATTTACCAGTCAGAAGGCACTTTTTTGCTATAAGTAATGTTGCCTGAAGTTGGAACAATTTGAGCATGAAAAAAGTATTACAATAGGCCAGGCACAGTGGCTCATGCCTGTAATCCCAGCACTTTGGGAGGCCGAGGCGGGCGGATCACTTGAGGTCAGGAGTTCAAGATCAGCCTGGGCAACACAGTGAAACCCCATCTCTACTAAAAATACAAAATTAGCCGGGCATGGTGGCACATGCCTGTAATCCTAGCTACTCAGAAGGCTGAGGCAGGAGAATCGCTTGAACCTGGGAGGCGGAGGATGCAGTGAGCCGAGATCGTGCCATTGCACTCCAGCCTGGGCAACAAGAGTAAATCTCTGTCTCACAAAAAAAAAAAAAAAAAAAAAGACAATAATAAAACATTAATAGAAAATCCATCAGCCCATTGTGTTATACCAAAATAAATAAGTTAATAAAACATAAGGAGAAAGATGTTAAAAAGGAAAGTTTTTCTTTACAGAAAAATATCAGGTAGTAAATGTAGAAGGCATTATTAAAAACGACCACTTTGAACTCTTGTAATAATCAATTCAAGCATCTCAGCAGATGCTAAAACCCAGGAGTGAAAGATCATTAGGAAATTGTTCATTCACAAGGTCTCCAAGTATCATCCCACAGATTATTTTACTAATTATAAAGGAAAAAAAAATCCTTTACAGGTAAGAGATCTGGCAGTTACCACCTAAGTCAAATGATCAAACTTAAGATCATCAATCACCAATAATCTAATATAATATGTCCTTTGATGTGATGTATTAAGTTCACAACCAGCCGGGCATCGTGGCTCACTCCTGTAATCCCAACACTTTGGGAGGCCGAGGTGGGTGGATCACCTGAGGTCAGGAGTTCAAGACCAGCCTGACCAACATGGAGAAACCCCGTCTCTACTAAAAATACAAAATTAGCCGGGCATGGTGGCACATGCCTGTAATCCTAGCTACTCAGAAGGCTGAGGCAGGAGAATCGCTTGAACCTGGGAGGTGGAGGATGCAGTGAGCCGAGATCGTGCCATTGCACTCCAGCCTGGGCAACAAGAGTAAATCTCTGTCTCACAAAAAAAGAAAAAATGTTCACAACCTTACTTATGCAGTATTCTTACCAAAAAATGCTTAACTTGAATCCAATCAGGAGAGACCAATCAGACAAATTCAGATACAGGCTGTTTTATAAGACAACTGGCCTGGATCCTTCAATAAAAGTTAATGTTGTGGAAAAAAACTAAAAAGCAGTGGGACTGGGCAAGATTAAGAGAATACAGAGACATGACCAAAGACTATTTGTAAAACTTGGCTGGATTCTGGTTTGGAAAACTAGAAAGCTATAGACATTGTGACAATGGAGAAAATGTAAATATGGACTGCATATTAGATGATATTATTAATTAGTGTTAATTTTACTAGATGTGATAATAGTACTATAGTTATGGGGAGAACATTCTTTCTTTTTTTTTTTTCTTTGAGACAGTCTCCCACTGTCGCCCAGGCTGGAGTGCAGTGGTGCGATCTTGGCTCACTGCAACCTTCACCTCCCAGGTTCAAGCGATTCTTCTGCCTCAGCCTCCCAAGTAGCTGGAATTACAGGCGCCCGCCACCACACCCAGCTAATTTTTTGTATTTTTAGTAGAGACAGGATTTCACCATGTTGGCCATGCTGGTCTCAAACTCCTGACTTCATGATTTGCCTACCTCGGCCTCCCAAAGTACTGGGATTACAAGTGTGAGCCACCGCATCCGGCCAAGAATGTTCTTATTCCTAGAAGATGCAGGCTGAAGTTCTTTGAGGTGAAATGTCACGAGTGCTTCAACTTATTTTTTAAATAATTTATTAAAAAGCACAAGGCCGGGCGCGGTGGCTCACACTTATCATCCCAGCACTTTGGGAGTCCGAGGTGGGTGGATCACCTGACGTCAGGAGTTCGAGACCAGCCTCACCAACATGGAGAAAACCCATCTCTACTAAAAATACAAAAAATTAGCTGGGCATGGTGGTGCATGCCTGTAATCCCAGCTGCTCAGGAGGTTGAGGTAGGAGAATTGCTTGAACCCAGGAGGCGGAGGTTGCGGTGAGCTGAGATCATGCCATTGCACTCTAGCCTGAGCAAAGCTCCGACTCAAAAAAACAAAAAAAGACAAATAATGAAAATGTGGTAATATCTATGACCATTGGTGAGTCCAGGTCAAGACTATGTTGGTGTTGGTCAAAATATTCTTTTAACTGTTCTCCAGGCTTGACATTTGCTCAATATTAAGCATTAGGGAGAAACGGTTCAGAGGAAAAGTTATTTTGAGCCAAAAATCCTTCAGCAAGGTAAGTTGTTATTCAATTGTGAAGGCAAAAGAAATTCATCTTCATACAAACGAAAAAGAAACTTTATCTCTCTTTCTGAAAGGAAACTTCAGAAGAGGGCTATCCAGATGCAGATCTGGAAAGTGTCCGCCAGCCAAGTGGGAGTTCCCAGTGAAGGATACTTCTCAGAGGAGCCCGGAGTTACTCAACTAGAGTAAATGTCTAGCCCCATACCACTGCCTTGCTTAGTCATTCACTGCAGGTTTTCCTATGAAGACTGTTTCGTTTAGTCATTGCCTTGTGTTTCCCCAAGAATATTGTGAAGTTAACACTAAAGCTGAGGCAGATCCTGAAGAAAATCACAGCTAGGGGCTGTCAGCTAGCTACACTTCTCACATCTGTGCAGGAGCCTTCTTGAACGATATGAGTGATGAATGTCCATGCCTGTTATAGCACCCAGGGTTGGCTTCATGGGCATATAGGGACCCTCTCTTAGAAGGGTCTTGCCCTAGGTTGAATGCCCTGCTGTTTCTGTCTTGAAATTCTTAATGATTTTACCTTTGAACTTTCATTTTTTAAATGAAGCCCAAAGAGACTTCACTGGGCAGTGGAGTATGCATATGAGCTGAGGAGATACATGTAATATGCATGTCCTCTGTTCCTTGTCATCCCATTGTTGCCCTATTTGCATAGCATTAGGATTTTTTTTTTTTTTTTTTAAGAGATAAGGGGCTCACTGTGTTTCTCAGGCTGGCGTCAAATTCCTGTGCTCAAGCAATCCCCCTGCCTCAGCCTGCTGAGTAGCTGGGAGTATAGGTGTGTGCCACCACACCTTGCCAGCATGCCTTTTTTGAGCAAGGAGTTCTGAATTTTCATTTTGCACTGGCCCATGCAAATTACGTAGCAGGCCCTGACAGCAACCCTTTTTGTCCAGTCTCCAGTCCTGAATAAATGTCCAGCCTCTGGTCCTCCTTCTATTATATCTTCTATTGCATGTAGTACAGATATGTTAGATATGTTAAAATTACCTTTCATTTGTCTGTTGCCACATTATGAGGTACCAATTTTCTTTGTATACTTCTACTCTTAAAAAGCATAACTACCAAGAATTTGTGCATTATTTCTGTTCTTTCATCTGTTTTTCTCCCCACAATCTTCTACTTCATTGTAAATGAAAGATCACTGTGATTATCTTTGTGGAAAAGACAGTTATCCTCCAGTATCTGTTTTCTCTTTCTTCCTTAGAAATAGAACCACAGTTTTGCTGCTCAGAATAAAGACCATAATTTCCTAGCCTCCCTTCCAGTTAAGTGTGACTAAGTTCTGGTCAACAGATATAATTGGAAATGTCATGTGACACTCCCAGAAAGTTTTCTTAAAGGGAAGGATCGTTCTCTCTTCTTTCCTTCCTCTTTGCCATCTGGAATGTAGGCATTGCCACCTGAGACAAAGAGATAGAAGCAGGCTGGCAGAATAATTAGAAGAAGCATGTACATTGCTAGACATTTTTTATATGACAGATACACCTTTTTTTGTTTAAGTCACTATTATTTAGGGTTTTCTGTTAAAAGCAGCTGAACTTAATCCTTCTGATATAGTTCTGTAAATGAATGTAGAACAGTAAATGTGTGTCTACTGTTGCCCTGCTCAAGGAGGATACTCCCAATTGGCCCCATTCAGTTCTACCTTGCCAGGGGCTGAGGTTCTCCTTTCGTGCCTCCCATCTCCACCTTTTGGTCAGAGGTGGGTGTGAGTGGAGGAGACTTACAAATATCCAATATTATTGAAAGAGGGGCTGTCTACATTCTGTGAATTGGCATGGGTGGAGGAAGGGGAATTTGCACTCAACAACAGTCCCTACTGGAATCCCTTTTATTTGGCTCTTTGGTTATCATGACAGAAAGTTCATTCCGCCCATCCTTCTGTCCTTCCTCTGCCATTTGAATTTCCATTTGACACATAAATTTAAAAGTTTCTTTTATATTTTCTATGTAACTTTATTTCAACTTCAGTGTAGACTGGAAGAGTGAAATTGATCCACAATATATCAGTGAGAGAGAAGAGGGAGCAGGGGAGAACACTGAAAACAAGCAGAATAATACTTTGAAGTATAACCTATTCCATTATGGGAAGGGACTTCACCAATTATCATGGTGATAACTAGTGATGGTATCACTGAGATATGATATATGTGGACCTAATTAAATCCTCAGAGGACTCTCCCCGATTCAAGAAGTATAAATGTATGTTGTTCAATTCCTTAATAAGTGACAGGTGACTTAAGCTCAGAGCAAGGTATTGGATGTATAGCGGTGAGGTGGAAGTTACAGCATTCCAGCTACTCAATAGTTGAAGATGAAGCTTCTATGCTCATACCACAAGAACTGCTGCTCCTTTAAAGAAGTTCTTATGTGCAGGGACAGAGGATAAGGGTAAGTCAGGGCTTTCACGCACATAAACCTCAGTTCTTTCCCAGACTTCTGGTCAGCAATGATATTGAATCAAGCCCTCTGGATAATTTTTTTAATGCTGGCTCTGGCTGTCTGCATCAATAGCCCCTACAGGGCCCATGTCTGACATTTATAAACGTGTTTACTCTTCCTTCCATCTAAATAGACAAGAGTCAGAGAATTCTCTGAATCATGCAGCTCAGGGCAATTTTAAGTCCAGGCTCTTCTTTAAATCATTCTTTTAACTTTCAATATTTCAAGACACAATTTGAACAAGAATGATTTAAAAAAAAAACAGGCAGTGCCCTTCTTTCAGCAGATAATCAATTAAGTTCAAATCAGACTCACTTAAGAGATGCAGCTCTAGGCATTCCCACTGACTGGGACCAGGAAGGCAAAGTAAAATGGTAAGGTAAACAGACAATTATCTACACAATTTGATCAATATGGAATGCTAGGCAGACAAGACCTTCCTTAAAAGCATCATCTTAAGAGGGACTTGAATTTTAAACAAGATTACCGCCTTCAATTTCCTCAACCTATTTTTGTAAAAATACTGTTCAAAAGTGCTGAGGGAAGGTACTGGTTATTCTCTGTTTCTCTCTCCTCCACATTGATTTTCCACCTTTCTCTGTCCTGCTCTGACCCCCATGGAATGCATCACCTGGGCACCCCTGCCTTTTAGCTTTTGGTTGGGTTGGGGCATTGGAGTGGGGATTGACAAGAGACTAAAGGGCAGGAGAGAAAGGTCATGGTATTTATTTCATCACTGTCACCATCTTTCCTTACCCCATCTTCCACAGCTGAGACATGGCCATGGTTGCCCCCTTCTAACTACAGCTTCTGTCCTGTTGTTGTCCACAGCTCCAGCTCTCAGCTGGGATCCCCTAACACCTTTTCCTCCCCATACCCTGTCAGGCCAAGTAGTGGCTTCCCATCATGACTAGTCCCTGGATGCTTCAATATCCCTTGTCAGTTTCCATAACCCAGCTCATACTTTTGTGAATATTCCCATCTTTAAAACTCTATACAAAAATCTCAGCTGAGTTTGTCATGTGTTTCTTATTAGGATCCTGACTGATGGTCGACCATGTCAATATGACCTACTACAGCAGCTGATAAGCAAGGCTCTGGATCTATGTCCACTTTCTATGTTGTGCTTTCAATGAGTTCCTTAAAAAATTCAAAAACGGGCTGGGCGCAGTGGCTCATACCTGTAATCCCAGCACTTTGGGAGGTTCAGGTGGGTGGATCACCTGAGGTCAGGAGTTCGAGATCAGCCTGGCCAACATGGTGAAACCCCATGTCTACTAAAAATACAAAAAAAAAAAAAATTAGTCGGGTGTGGTGTCACACACCTGCAATCCCAGCTACTCAGGAGGCTGAGGCAGGAGAACTGCTTGAACCTGGGAGGCGGAGGTAGCAGTGAGCCGAGATCATGCCACTGCACTCCAGCCTGGGTGACAGAACAGGACTACATCTCAAAAAACAATTCAAAAATGAAGCTGTAATTACAGTGTATATGCATGGTGAATATACCATTCTAAATTTGCTGAGCTGGGAAAGAATATTTAAAGAGAGAAAGTGGGACATCTGTTATCAGTCAGCTGTCATCAGTCACCAAAGTCCTTTGCATGGAGATGAAAGTTCTTTAGCACTACTTAGATTGATAAATATGAGCATGAGTTAGCATCTCATTATTTTCAATTGTTTTCATGTTTGTTTGGAATAAAAATTCGGAGCTAACAACTCTTGCTACAAGTGTAGAGCACTCATGTTTATGGAAATGCCTCCAGTTTACATCTGTGATACATTAAAATAAAACTTTTTAAGAAGGTTTTCCCTAGAGGGAAATAAAAGCTGAAATCATAATTACTGCAAAAAAAAAAAAAAAAAAAAAAAAAAAATGCCCTAAGGTCGTCAGGGACAGGACAAAAGAGAGATTT
>NW_012107208.1:1192564-1210791 GCF_000951045.1 Mandrillus leucophaeus
GTTTACATCTGTGATACATTAAAATAAAACTTTTTGAGAAGGTTATCCCTAAAGGTAAATACAATCTGAAGTCATAATTAAAAAAAAAAAAAAAAAAAAAAAAAAAAGAATATGCCCTAAGGTCGTCAGGGACAGGACAAAAGAGAGATTTAAGGATAAAAGGATACAAACAGATACTATGCAAGTGGCAGAGTTGCCAGGCCCTGCATTTGCTCCTGACCAGTTCTCTATGACTTGAAGAGGTGAGGGATATGTAAAGATTGGCAATTGTCTCTGAGCATGTAATTTGCTATTTAATGGGAGTTTTCTCAGGACACACTAGCAGATCCAGTATTGGAGGTATACAATAAAACCACAGATTTTTAGACCAGAAGTTCTCAACTTGAAGTCAACTAATAGAATTCAGAAGGATCTGTGATCTTGAAAAGGAAAAAAAACTTACATACTCATTTTCGCTAACGCGTAACTGAAATTAATATATTTTTTACTATGAATGTAGGTAACAAACAACTGTCATATTAGCAGTACCTGTCAACGACAAAAATCACAGGCATTGCTGACATTAAGGCACCAAAATATCTACAAATGTAATCATTTATCATGACCTATGTGGCTAATATGCTCCCAAGTACCCTTAAGCTCCTGCTTTAAGGTCCATAAATATCCCTGAGGAAAAAGTCCACCATGGCGCTCTCAGTCCTGTCTTGCTGAGGCACCCCACTGCACTCTTCTACAGTGTTCTTTCTTTCTAATAAAACTTTCCTAGGTAGGCATGGTGGCTCACGCCTGTAATCCCAGCACTTTGGGAGGCCTAAGTGGTCGGATCACCTGAGGTCAGGAGTTCAAGACCAGCCTGACGAACAAGGTGAAACCCCATCTCTACTAAAAATATAAAAGTTAGCCGGGCATAATGGCAGGGGCCTGTAATCCCAGCTGCTTGGGAGGCTGAGGCAGGAGAATTGCTTGAACCCGGGAGGTGGAGGTTGCAGTGAGCTAAGATTGTGCTATTGCACTCCAGCCTGGGAGAAAGAGTGAGACTCTGTCTCGAAACAAACAAACAAACAAACAAACCTTTCCTTTTTCAAACCTATGCTGTCATTGGTAAATTCTTCTTACCAACCCATGAGCTGACCACTTTCCGATGCTGGGGCTCTGATACCTTGCTCGGCATCTTGGTCGCCCATAGTGAGACTTTACTGGGGATTTCTCCTTTCTTTTTTTCCTCCCTGCTTCCTTTGATGGTCTGGTTCTTTACTCTTGGGAACTGAAGATCCTTGGCTGAGGTCACTCTTCGGTGAGATTCTGAAGCCTTAGAGAAGGGACACCTGTCTTTATTGCCTTTCGGGGTGAGGGACTGGCCAAGGATTTTTTTCCATTTTCTGACTGCCAGTGAATCAGCTTAAATATTCTTTGGTAATTGAGGGTTTCTGGCCGAGGGCACTCCCTGGTGTTACGGGAAGGCCAAGACAAAAAAGTGAATTCCGTACTGCCCGTCAGGATGGCAAGTCCACTTTCACTTAACACTCTGTAAACCGTGACTTGGAAACGAGCAGCAGCAATCTCAACTCTGCCCAGACACACTCTACCGGTTGTGGACCCAAGTTTGGATTCACCTTCATCACAAGTACCTCATCCCAAGTTATGAGTGAGTTCTCCTTCACATTGGGTTTGAGATGACCACTCAAACAAGGGTACTCTTGGACTGGTCATCCAGGCAAGGGCAGGCCCTCTATCCATGGTGGAACATCCTTGAATAGAGCAAGCCAACAGATAAAGGGAGGTCCAAATCCCTCAGGGATGCCCCAGGGATCTTGTAGTCCTTTATCAAAATCCAACATGGGTTCAATTCATTCTTCAATTCCACTCCACTTGCCCTTGGGTTGCAGACTTAAAAATTGGTCCCATTGTGACCCACACACTCTCAAAAAGAAGTGTATAATTTTCTTTTGTAATACAGCTTGGGTTCAATATAAGCATCCCAATAATTTAAATTGGCCTCTTAATTGAACCAGCCCTGGATGGGACTATTATTTTACAACCAGATTCATTTTGCCAGAACCTTGGAAAGGATTCAGAGGTCCCAAATGTTCAGGTCTTTTTGGCTTTATCCCAAAACCCAAAAAAAAATTGTCACATATGCTTCCAAGGAACTTCCTCCCTCCCTGATTCTGTGTCTTAAATGATCCTTCCTTTTGCCTATCACACTCTCCTCAGCCTGCTCCCACTTCACCTACATCCTCTGCATCTGCTCCATCTGCTAATCAACCCCCTCCCATATCTAGACACTTTATCCCTCTCACATACTCACACAGCAGTCACATATACCACTAGTACAGTTTTGTCTCTCACAAGGTGGCAAATGAAGATTTGGGAACAATTCAAGTTTACGTTCCTTTTCCAATGTTGATCTTTTGCAAATTCAATCCAAGTTGGGTTCATTTAGCCAGGATCCCTCTAAGTGCATTCAAGAATTGGGGGCTTTAACTATTGTCTTTGATTTAACCTGGCAAGACATATTTGTGATATTAACTACTTGCTGCCTCCATGAAGAAAAATCACACATATGGTCTTTAGCTCCAGCTTGGGCAAATGAGGCTCATGCTTGTAATCCTAACGATGATAGAGCTAGTGCAGAAGCTGTCCCCAGCACACAACCCAATTTGCAATATCAGGCTGCTGATACCAGCCCAAACAGAGATAGGGGCAGATGAGATTATACGATAACTTGTTTGTTGGAAGGAATGAGAAAGGCTGTAATGCAACCTGTTAATTTTTCTAAATTACAAGAAATCACTCAGGAGCCATCTGACAATCCTGTCCTTTTCCAAGCTAGACCGGTGGAGGCCGTGCGTAAATATACAAATTTAGACTCCAAAAGCCCTGAGTGCCAATCCATTTTGTCAGGCTTCCCTAGACATCAGACTAAAACTCCAAAAGTTAGAGCAAGGCCCACAAACTCCCTTTTCTACTTTATTAAATACAGACTTTAAGGCTTTTAATAACCAGGAGGAAACACCAAAAATAGAAAAGGCTCCATTAGAGGAGAAAAAAATGCTGTCGCCAAGCTAAATACATGGCAACAGCATTGGCATATTCTTTTTCGTTAGCTAATAACCCCAAGACTTGTCCCTATAATACTAACAGAATGGGGGCCTGGCATTGTTGTAGAAATCCGGGACACTGGAGTAAAGAATGTCCCAAACCTCTGGGTTACAAGCTGTCCCCTAGACCCTGTCCTTATTGCAAACAAGAGGGTCATTGGAAGAGTGAGTACCCCTCTCTCCCTCTTGAGAAAGGGGGCATCTCTTCCTTCTGGGCTGTCACAGCCAAAACCTTGCCAACCTACCCAACAAAGGGATCCTACAGTATGAGGACTAGGGCAAGGGCAAGGGCAAGGACAAGCACCTCTCACTCTATTCCTGGATTATGATCAAACCTCTGAAAGTCATCCTCTAGATGACTGATGGGGCCTTGAGGCCATCCAGGCCCCTATGTTTTCCATCTCTATGGACAAGCCTCAAGTAAATCTGATCATAGCTGAGCAAGAGAGAATGCTCCTTGTAGATACACGGGCCACTTATTCAGCTTTAAACGTTTATTATGGCCCAATGTGCCAGTCCTCCATTTTCCTCACAGGTATTGATGGAAAACCCTAATGAGGTTGTTTCACATTGCCACTTCCTTGTAAAACAGAAGGTTATTCCTTTACTGACTCATGTTTAGTCCTGCCAAGCTGCCCTGTTCCATTATCAGGTCATGACATATTCACAAAATTATAAGCTAATTTACAGCTAAGACTCCCCACCTTCTACCTGTATTAACTCACATGTCACTAAAAGAGCCACTGGAGTCTATAGAACTTCACATGCTAAAACAAGTGCCATTTGAGGTTTGGAATGCTTCCATTCCTGGCCATTCAATATCAGCTGCTCCCATCATCATTCAGCCTAAAAATCCTAAATAAGTTCCCTAGAAACCCCCAATACTTCTTGAAACCAGAAGCACGAAAACGGTTAAGCACCTAATAACAACATTTTTAACCCATGGATTATTGCATCCATGAAATGTGCCTTGCAACACTCCCATTCTAGCAGTAAAGAAGCCAGATGGCTCCTACCGACTAGTAGAGGGTCTTAGAATTATTAATGAAGCTGTTATTCCTATTCATCCTATTGTCCCAAACCCTTTTATCTTTTTTGGACAGATTCCCTCCACCACAGCATGGTTTACTGTACTTGATCTTAAAGATGTCTTTTTCTGCATTTCCTATACACCCAAATAGCCAATTTTTGTTTGCTTTTGAATGGCAAGACCCAAATATTCAAATAACTCAACAGTTAACTTGGACAATTCTGTGCCAGGGATTCAGAGATAGCCCCCACCTTTTTGGACAGGGCCTCGCTAAAGACCTGGACACCCTGCAGCTTTTCCCAGATAGCAGTCTACTCCAGTATGTGGATGACCTACTAATCTGTAGTCCTAACAATACTGTTTCAGACCAAAATACAGTAGTAGTACTAAAGTAACTTGCTAATTGTGGATACAAAGTGTCTCCTTCTAAGGTACAAATATCCACACAAAGGGTTCAATTTTGGGATCTTATTTTAACCCCTGGTACAAAGAGCCTTTCTAGTGCTTGAAAAGATCTCGTTTTAAATGTGACAACTCCAGAAACTAAACAATAGCTTTGCCAGAATATGGATTCCTTCCTTTGGATTAATAGCAAAACCTTTATATGAGCCCTCAAGGGAATTGAGGAACAACCTCTATTCTGCACTAATGATATGAAGCATGCTCTAAACACTTTAAGGCAAGCTTTAATCTCAGCCCCGACCTTGGCCCTACCAGATTTGACTAAGCCTTTCTTTTTGTATGTACATGAACAAAGGGGAATAAGTTTAAGATTCTTAGCCCAAAATCTGGGGCTCTCTAAGCACCCTATGGCATATTTTTCAAAAACATTAGACCTAGTATCCTAGGGATGGCCCCTCAGCACCCACTTAAAAGCCTCAGCAGTGGAGGACCTCTTAGTCCAAAAAGCCTCAAACTATATTTCCTGCCTGTCCTGGGCTCTTATGGCTTTGCAGCACTGCTAAGAATTATTTAAACCCTTTTCAGGCTTTGGCCCTATACCATCTTGATACTTCTCTCTTCATTATGGTGATTGCACTCTGGGAACAATAGCTCCCACCCAAATTACTGTCTTGAACATAACTTCCAATCTATGATTCCACTCAAGAACAAAAAGGGCCCTAGGATTTATTGTGACTGGAGTTGTGGGAACCATTGCAATTCTTGCCCCTTGGGGAGGTTTTACTTACCATCAAATCACACTATGAGAACTTACTGCCTCCCTTGAAATAGCCTTGGCAAAAGCTAGTGCAAGTCTATCGGTGCTAGAAAAGTCTTTAAACTCACTAGCAGAAATGGTTTTTGAATAGATGAGTTCTACATTACTTCCAAGCTGAGCAAGGAGAAGTCTGTGCTGTCATCAACAAAATCTGTTGCATCTACATTAATGTGTCTGGAGAAGTGAAAATTAATGTCCAAGAAATTTTCAAACAAGCCAAATGGCTACACACACTTTCACAAGGTAACCAAGACTGGGCCAAAACCTTTCATTGGTTTCCATAAATCACTTGGCTTCCCCCATTCTTTGGACCTTTAATCCTTATCATTCTTGTTTTAATATTTAGTCCCTGCCTCTTAAACATTCTCATTAAGTTTATATCTTACAGATTACAACGATTCCATCTACAGATGACTATGCAATCCCAATACTGGCCTGCAACAGCACCTTCCATTTACATGGGGACTCTTGATGGAATCCAGTCTTCCCTGCGAACAAGTTTTCATGACCTTTCATTCCCTTCATGACAGAGAGCAAGAAAGGGGAAAACAATGTATCCCCTCAATGCTCCCTTTCAGCGGGAGGTAACCAGACTTGACATTGCTCTTCACTGTGCCATTTTCCCTTTCTTCTTGAGACCCTAATAGGCAGCAGCTAGACATGAGCTTGGGGGAATATAAAGGGTCAAAGATTTGACCAAGATATTTTTCAGGCAGAAAATGAGGACAGCAAAGATCACCTGGTGACCATCAAGTAGACCATCTAGAGACAAAACTGCTTATCTGAGGAATTCAGAAATAATTAGACTTCCCTATTATCTAAAGCAGGCAGCTGGTTCCAGGTTTCTTTCCCCCAAATTTTTAAGTAACTAGAATTTCTATACATCTCTGGAATGCATGCACACCGAAACTCATTGTGCAGCCATTGCTGACATTAAGGCACCAAAATGTCTACAAATGTAATCGTTCATCACGACCTTTGTGGCTAATATACTCCAAATTACCCTTAAGCTCCTGCTTTAAGGTCCATAAATACCCCTGAGGAAAAAAATCCACCATGGCACACTCAGTCCTGTCTTTCTGAGGTGCCCCATTGCACTCATGTATAGCATTCTTTCTTTCTAGTAAAACTTTCCTTTTTCAAACCTATACTGTCATTGGTAAATTCTTCCTACCAACCTATGAATTGACCACTTTCTGATGCCAGGGCTCTGACACCCCACCTAGCAGTGAGGGGTAATAAATGATTTTCAGGGGAAATGAATGAACCCAAATAACAATGACCTATGACAGAGTTCCTCTGAGCTCTGGGTGAGGTAGCAGGAAGATGAGGGGCTGAACTTCATTGTGAACAATGGTTGTTTTATTATGCAGATAAAATTCCCCAGGCAATCTCTTGGAGTTGTCCTTAGAAGAATAGATGAAAAATCTGTCTGGGCATAGTGACAACTTTTTGTGTTTTTTCTTCCCTGCTGGTTAATTTTTCTTGGTTATTTGATGAGATTCCTAGGGAGGGAGTCTTAAGACAACTGCATTTTATTTGGAAAGAAGATTTGTTAGTCAGATAAGGAAATTCCAGAAAGATTCTCTCCCTTTGCTTGTTGGGAAAAAACAACAGAAGGTTAGAAAGTCCTTGGTTTTGAGGCAGCTTCAGAGGCCTTCCAATTTCCTTTAATTTAAAAGTGTTCAGCATGTCCAAGCACTATACTTTGTGGTATTGTTCTCTCCACCCCAACATCACCCCAAAATGTGACTGTAGGAGACCAGAATATGCCACCCCAAAATATAGCTCTTTGGCATAAAGATTACTTTGAGAAATGGCAGACACAGGGGAAACTCTGAAAATACAGTAGAGGTTATCCTTTTGTAAGGGAAATTTACATCTATAAAGGAAATAATTCATTTATAAGGGTGTCTCCGTCTTTGTATCAGGAGGAGAGGAATGATTCTAAATCAATAAAGGCTCTTATCAATGGAGAAGGAATCAAATTAAATCTGTGTAACAAACCTTATCCTTCTTTACCGTGCTTTTCCTTTTCCTAGCTATCTCCCCATAACTGGTCTTCTTCTTTTTTCTTTGCTTTAGAGAATGATGGTTTTTAAGCCTGAATTCAAAGCCACCTTTTTGAGATTTACTTATTCTCCCTGAATATATCTCATGTATACATGAGGCATACATGTTATTAAACTTTGTTTTTCTCTTATTAATTTATCTTTTGTTACAAGGATCCATCTCAACTAAGAACTATGAAGGATAAAGAGAAAATTGTTTTTCCTCCCCTACATCAGCTACCCAGCTGGACTGCACACTTCTCTAAGACAGGGGCCATCTGTGCCTCATACCAGGAAATATACTTATATAGGTTAGTACATGTTCACCAGCATCACTGAAGTTATTTCTGAATGATGGTCCACGTAAGCCATTAGTAATGATACCCGACTAATATACATGTCACTGTTGAAATGTCAACACTTCAATTTTTAAAACACTGTTACTTGGTAAATCTGAGTAAGATCTGTAGTCAAGTTAATTGTATTGTGCCAATGTCAGTTTCCTGGTTTTGACCCTCTACTCGTTTCTTCACCTGCCCCACCCTCCACCCTCAATACACACACATTCTATGCACTAGTAATAGCAGCACATAATGTCACACCTTTATTTGTACTACATCCTGGGCTTCATTCTCTCTATATATAAATTTTTACCTGGATGTTCCCTATTCATTCTTTTAGACTAAATTAACCATTATCTCCTAATGAAGCTATATCCATCAGTAAATGTTGTGGGTTCCCAGTTATTCCAAGTGTCTGCCATTCTATGCAATCCAATTTCCTTTCCTAACTCCAAATAATCATATATTGGGTCTTTCTTCCCTCCTTTCATCTCTTCTTGTATTCTCCGTATTTCTCCTCATCTTCTTGCCTGTTTTGTGCTTCTGTTACTTCCAACACTTGCCAGCGTCCACATCAGAATTTTAGATGGGACCCATCTTTCTGTTTGCATGAATGTCATTAAAAACAAGACCCAAAGTCCATTTTCATTATGTCATCTCAAAGCCATTTGTCAAGAGGATCCAGAGAAGATTTAGGATGAAACAGCAGTTCCAAAGCAGCCTCAGAGGGAAGATATATTCAATAGGATTATTCCGTTGCTTTGAGGAAAGGCAGATCCAGCAATCCTAACTCATTTAGGGTATCTGTTTCTTGGCACATTAAATCAGGAATGGCAGATCTTCAGGTCTCTAACCTTTATGTTCTCTCCCTCCCTCCAACCCCCTCGGTGTGTCCCTAAGTGAAATGTAAAATTTTTCAATTGGGTTTATGTTTTAAATACTAATGGATGCTTGGAAAAATGGTCCATGGGTAGAGTTTTATTTAAAAAAGAGATTTGCAGGATAATATGTGTTTTCACATGCATTCCTAACACCTTTTCTGGCCTATGCAATAAGCTGCAATTTGTCAGGAGAATACCTTCTGTGGATTCTAAGGGCTTTTAAATTTTTATATCCCTTTCTCTTGGGTGGAAAAACTTTGGATCATATTTGGACCAGGATTTTATATGCTCAGTATCTTACTTTGCTCTCCCCTAATCTCTGAGTGTTGTCATTGGTATTTATTTATTTATTTTTTGAAATGGAGTTTTGCTCTTGTTGCCCAGGCTGGAGTGCAATGGCGTGGTCTTGGCTCACTGCAACCTCTGCCTCCTGGGTTCAAGCAATTCTTGTGCCTCAGCCTCCCGAGTAGCTGGGATTACAGGCGTGCACCACCATGCCTGGCTAATTTTTGTATTTTTAGTAGAGACAGAGTTTCACCATGTTGGTCAGGTTGGTCTTGAACTCCTGACCTCAGGTGATCCACCCACCTCGGCCTCCCAAAGTGCTGGGATTACAGACATGAGCCACCGTGTCTGGCCATTGGTATTTTAATCTACATAATTATTGATATAATAATCTAGATATTTCTATCTATTCTGGGGGTATTTTTACTATTCGTGCTAGAAAACAATGCCTAAAATGAAGGCGTCAGAAAGAGGGCAAAAGTTTCTCTCTGACCTCCTGCCCTCCTGTCTCAGTCCCATTCTCCTCAAGGGCAGCCATAGAAATTATAATCCCTCTTCCCCAAGCTGGATCATAGAAACCAGAACCCCTTCCCTACAAAGCTTGTCATAAAACCCTAAAATTATTACTCTAACGCTCCCTCTGCCTTTCTGTATAAAAACTGGCCATAAAGAAATGATCTGATCTACCTTGTTTGACTGTCAGTCATAACACCCCCATTGCAGAGACGGCCCTGCCCCACACTCAGAACGAAGGAATGCTGCTCAGAGAGGCCACGAAAAATCTAGACAAGGAGTGTTGCTCAGATAGGCCAAGAAGATAGACCTTGCTGTGTCTCCCCATACAGTATATTAACATGAACAACGCCCTTCTTTTCCAATTATATTTCTACACGGCTGTCCATACTTTGTTGAACCTAGGCATAACAATGGACCATTTCCCCTGCACCTTTGTGTCTTCATTCTGAAGGCTCCTGTGTATGCACATTAACTAAATTTGTATGCCTTTTCTCCTATTAGTCTGCCTCATATCACTTTCAAGCCTCCAGGAAACCAAAGGCCTTGGCCCCTACATCACATAGTTGATGTCTTAGTGAACAGAAAGTCACTTAGTGATTGTTCCTTCCACAAGATTTTTCCAGTTCTACTCCTACTCCTTATGTAACCCCCAAGCCATTCTTTAAAAAAAAATAGGATGTTTAAATTTTATATCCCTTTTCAAAGAAACTTAGATACCACATTTTTTACAACCTTGGTTCTACTGAATGTTATTCCTTCTTTTTTTTTGAGATGGAGTCTTACTCTGTCACCCAGGCTGCAGTGCAATGGTCAGATCTTGGTTCACTGCAACCTCCGCCTCCCGGGTTCAAGCGATTCTTCCGCTTCAGCCTCCTGAGTAGCTGGGATTACAGGTGCCTGCCACCACACCCAGCTAATTTTTGTATTTTTAGTAGAGATTGGGTTTCACCATGTTGGTCAGCCTGGTCTCGAACTCCTGACCTTGTGATCTGCCCACCTCGGCCTCCCAAAGTGCTGGGATTACAGGCGTGAGCCACCCTGCCTGGCCTATTTTTTTTTTTAAGGGTTTTAATAAAGTATAATTTATATATAATGAACTGCACCTATTTAAAGAGTATAATTTGACACATTTTGGCATTTGTATACATGGCTGAAACCACCACCATATTTAAGAAGATGAACATATTCACCAGCCCCACAAATTTCTTCGAGCTCCTTTGTCATCTCTCTTTCCTGCCTTTCCCTTACACCTATCTCCTAGGCAGCCACTGATCTGCTTTCTGTCACTCTAGTTTGCATTTTCTAGAATTTTGTATACACGAGGTCAAACACAGCATCTTCTTTTTTGTCTGTTTTCTTTCACTGAGCATAATTATTCTGAAATGCATCCACATTGTGTGTATCAACAGTTCATTCTGTTTTTATTGCTGATATTGGGTATTTGTGGATATTGGACAATTGTGGATATGCCACAATGTGTTTATCCATTCACTTCCTGATGGATGTTTCAACGACTCTGCGTTTTGGTTATTACAAATAGAGCTGCCTGGCCTGGTGCAGTGGCTCACGCCTGTAATCCTAGCACTTCGGGAGGCCGAGGCGGGTGGATTACCTGAGGTCAGGAGTTCAAGACCAGTCTGGCCAATAAGGTGAAACCCGGTCTCTACAAAAATACAAAAGTTAGCCGGGCATGATGGCGAGTGCTTGTAATCCCAGCTACTGGGGAAGCTGAGACGGGAGAATCGCTTGAACCTGGGAGGTGGAGATTGCAGTGAGCCACGATCGCACCATTGCACTCCAGCCTGGACGACAGAGCAAGACTCTGTCTCAAAAAAAAAAAAAAAAAAAAGGGCTGCTATGAACATTCATGTACAAGTCTTTGTATGGACTTACTCTTTCATTTCTCTTAAATAAATACCTAGAAATAGAATGGCTAGATCACACTGTAAAAATATGTTTAACTTTAACTTTTTAAGAGATGGCCACACTGTTTTTTAAAGCGATTGCAGTATTTTACATTCCCACCAGCAATCTATGAGAATTCCAGTTCTTCTACATCCTTGCATATTCTGTTATTAAGAGTGTCACTTTGGTGAAATGGATTTGTTATAATTGAACCTAAAGAGGAAAGTTTTTCTTTCCCTCTTTTTTGTTATTTTTATTTTTAATTTTTTTGGTAAAGGAGTGCATATGAATAATCTGTGTTTGGGACAACTAATATGGTTCTAACAAACATTAACTGCCTTAAAATCCAGTTTTCTATTAACATGTTATGGGAAATTATATCCCAATGAGAAGGAATAAGGCAGTAACATTCGAGTATGAAAAATAAGAAAACCATTAACTTTATATGTGCAATAGCTAAGATATCTTAACACATTAGGAATAATTTTTGCAAAGTTATATGACATGAGGAAAGATGATATATTTCTCACCATATTTTTGGGCTTGAAATTTTTTTAAAGCCCCAGACCTTCAAAGCATTTGAAAATTGACACATTTCTTGCTGATATGTATGTGACTTTCCAAGTATTGCTCTGGTAAAGGAATAGACTTATATGTATCAAACTCATCCAGGGCAATGAGGTCTAGGAAGTCACAGACCAAGCTATCTAATGAGCATTTCTTCCCTTAAGAACTATTGTTCTAGAAATGCAGAGAAATGCAATATAGTAGAAGCATTTCTGTGTTTCCAGTACCTCACTGTGGATTTTACTCTGGAACATGTGTACAAAATACAAAGCCATTACCTTCACTTCTGGCTGGACACTGCTCAAATAACATGAGGACTAACCAGTTAATGATGAAGAGCAGCTTGAAGTACAGCTCATCGTGCCAGAGCTAACAACAGCAGGGTGCAGTATCCCTGCCAGAATGTCCTCGAGCTTTACTGTTGATGGCTTTATGGGTGAAGTGACCTTGAGGCAAAATCTCTTTGGCGATTCAGTTAAGTCTTATTGCATTTACTAGAGCAAATACAGTGAAGGCAATGATCCAGGAGTGTTTAAAAGCCCTAAAATTATTGAAAACCACTGTACAGTAGGACAGTGTTTTAACCTGCTACTGTGTTGTGTTCCAATCAAAGTTTCAATGAACCATTCTGTCCAATTCCTAGAGAAAACTGATGTGAATGAATCATATCAACGTAAGAATTATCTGAAAAGTAAGTGAAACTGACATAGAAAACACCTTTTTAGTACCTTAAATTGTTGCGATTAAAAAAAACATAGTTTAAATGCAGGATATAAAGGTTTTAAAGTGGTATCAATGGAAGAGAAACTTTCTATTCAACAGCAGAGAGGAAATAGAAAAAGTATGTGTCTTCTTTCACTTAACACTAAATTATGAGCATTCTTCAAATTTTCATAAACTCATTGTAATCACTTTTTATGATTGCATAACAGCCCATGAAATATATATAATGGCTTTTAAACAAATTTCACATGTATTTGTTTTCACGCTTTTTTCTTTTCTTTTTTTTTTTTTTTTTTTTTTTTTACTCTGTCGCCCAGGCTGGAGTGCAGTGGCCAGATCTCAGCTCACTGCAAGCTCCGCCTCCCGGGTTTACACCATTCTCCTGCCTCAGCCTCCGAGTAGTAGCTGGGATTACAGGCGCCCGCCACCTCGCCCGGCTAGTTTTTTGTATTTTTTAGTACAGACGGGGTTTCACCGGGTTTGCCAGGATGGTCTCGATCTCCTGACCTTGTGATCCACCCGTCTCGGCCTCCCAAAGTGCTGGGATTACAGGCTTGAGCCACCGCGCCCGGCCTCACGCTTTTTTCAACTTGAATTAATGTTGTGACAAAAATATGTAGAACAAAGCTTTTCCCACATTTGGAATTATTTCTTTAGGATAGATTTCCAGAAATAGAATTGCTTTAACAAATAATATTATTATCTTAGTTTTAATATCAAATGTTAAAGTGATTCCCAAAAAGACTGTGCCAGTTTGCTCCCCATTGGCAGTAAGTAACAGTATGTTTCACTGAAATCTCACCAGGGTTAGACATTTTATAATTTTTTAATGTGCCCTAATTTAATAGGGAAAGTATTGTTTAGTTTTGATTACTTTTTTATTACTAGAGATTATTATTTACTGCTTTTGAGTTATATACTCACACCATTAAACATTTATGTCTTTTGAAGTATTCATGTTTTTATTTATTGATGTGTATGAGCTTCTTAGGCATTAAAAATATCAACCCTTGGTCTGTTGATGCAAAGTTTCCACAAATGAAAACTCAGCACTTCTGCTTAGATCTCTAGTTCTAAAATAACTGCAGGTTGAAACACCCTTAAAACAAAAACTAAGTCAAAATGAAATCTTTTTTAAAAAAATCACAGTTTCATACTGACCTCTTTTCAAAGTTTCTGAGTTTACCATTTCTAAAACAATGTTCCAAGGAAGGTATTTTCTGCTCCGTTCCTATTTTAGCTATTTCTACTCATGGCCTTTCTGATTTCTAAACTTATGATACCTTTTATGTTTTATAAGGGATTGTTTGAAGTCAGGTTCTTTGTTTCTGGGGAAGTTGACTCTGAGCCAGAGCTTTGTGTATAGGAAGTGTATTAAGGACCTTCCTATACACAAAGATTGATACCTGGAAGTGTTGAAGTGAACATAGGAAGCGGGAAAGTGAAAGAAGCAGGACTGGGTGGAGGTGAGCTGTGATACAGTCACAGAAAAGATCTCAGCTCATCTCCCAGGGATGGCCCCTTAATGTTGTCCTACTTTGAGACACAGGGACCAGACTTTCTTTTTTTTTTTTTTTTTTGAGACGGAGTCTCGCTCTGTCGCCCAGGCTGGAGTGCAGTGGCCAGATCTCAGCTCACTGCAAGCCCCGCCTCCCGAGTTTACGCCATTCTCCTGCCTCAGCCTCCCGAGTAGCTGGGACTACAGGCGCCCGCCACCTCGCCCGGCTAAGTTTTTGTATTTTTAGTAGAGACGGGGTTTCACCGTGTTAGCCAGGATGGTCTCGATCTCCTGACCTCGTGATCCGCCCGTCTCAGCCTCCCAAAGTGCTGGGATTACAGGCTTGAGCCACCGCGCCCGGCCGGGACCAGACTTTCAACTCCAGTCGTAACTGGTCATTGGATGATGTCTACCTTTATGCAGGCAGCAGGACCTTGAGGCAAGTGGCTCTTTTTGGCTTATGGAAACTCCTGGACAGAGACTCAGCTGATGATTACCAGCCACTAACGTTCATGGCAGCTAGGCTAATGAGTGAATGTCTCAGCCTTGAAGGTGGAATCTGGGATGACCGACTGTAGCATCCAGTACAAGGTTGAAAACACTGGCAATACTTGGAATTGTAGGGGGGAATGACTCCTTCTCTGCCACATGGTGTCTCCCACTCTCTGCCAATGGTCTCTCATAGGCCTGGGAGGGTAAGTGTGGCTTTGTTCAACTGATCTGCTCTCAGGTCTTACGTCAATTATGGATCTCACCTAGAGGTTTACTTTAGAGCTTTGGATCAAGTTCAGGCTCTTCCCAGGCCATAGAATTGCCCTTTCTGAGGCTCATGGGGCTCTGTAGCTATGTGGGCTTTATCTGATCTGCATGCACTTACTATGTTGGCTTAAGAAGAGGCCTGCACTAAGCCCTCCAGATGTGACAGCCTGGAAAACCTAGCCATCTCAGAACCACTGTGTACCAGAGTGGGCCTCACTCTTTCCTTTTCCTGTAACACTCCACTTCTTCACTCAATTGGGACCTGATAGTCCTTGATTGGGTCATAAGTCAATCAGCTGTAGAACTTGAATGCTGAAGTGGTTACCCATGCTTTAGGGTAAAATTTTTAGACCTCAACAGAATATAGTCATTTTTCAGAGTCATTTCTGTATATGTTTGTTGCTGTTTACAACCAGAGAATAGATGCACAATGGCCCCTAGAAATAAAAGACAGCTCTACTAAGCCAAGGTATATCCATGGTAAGAGTTCATGAATATCTGTTGAAAAATCATAGTTTCATTGCTCAAAGAATGCCAAGTACCACTCAAAGGAAGTGAGGAGGAGGCATGGGAGATGTTCAAAACTTCAAGACTCACGAAGAGTCTTGAAGGTGGGGGCCACTCACAGATCATCTTCTTAGCAGACCCTTCTCTTTGAGATGGCTCAATGCCATTGGTTCTGCCTCTTCTTTTCCATATTACCATGTATTGAAAGAAGCATACTGTCCTGCTCCTGAAGTCAAAATAAATGGAATCTAGGCCTTGGAGCAACCACTTTCTTTATGCGCAACTGAAGAAATCGAGTTACCTCCCTCAGGTACTTCTGCAAAATCAGGGGCAATAATGCCAGCATGTTTTTGTGGTTGTTCTAAAGGTGTTATTGTGTTAATACCTTATTTCTTGAGCATCATTGAAACATAAGGTGTTCCATCTAAGTCAGCATGTTATAGACACACCAATGTGGCATAATGTTAACTATTTCTCATGGAAATCTTTTTAAAACTACATTATACACTTGACATTTTTGAAAATAGTCACACTAAACTTAATCTTTTTGATGAATTAGAACATCATTATGGACATCGGTTATAGTACTTTGATGTAATGTGGTCCATATAAACTATGTTTTTCCCCAAATTTAATCTTTTATTGAAGAACATTATATATCCAGAAAACTGTGCATAAGTTTATGGTCACAAACTGAAGATACCTGGGTAACCAGTAGCCAAATTAAGAAACAAAATACTACCAGCACTTTAGAAGCCTGACTCACATTCCCTTTTAGTCATTACCTGCAGCCCCCTGCAAAACAAAACATCATCCTAAGTTCTGACGGCATAGATAAGTTTTGCCTTAAACCCTATCTCATTGTAACTGTTATCATTTAACAATGATAATTAATCATCCCTTCTTATGTATTCTCATAGCTTTTATCTTATGTGTAATTTAATACACTTTCGTTCTGCCTTGTTTATTGTTCAATTGGTTTTGATTAGTTCATTTATTCAAGCTACTTTTTTGAATACCTGCTATATGTCAGGTACTTTTTCAGGAAGTAGAGATAAGACAGATGTAGTTTCTGCCCTCATAGAATTTACATTCCAGAGGGGAAGACAGGCAATAAAAGTGAACTGTGAAAGGAAAATAAATCTTGGGGCCCCCAAATCACTAAGTTGAAGGGAAAAGTCAAGCTGGGAACTGCTTAGGGCCAACCTGCCTCCCATTCTATTCAAAGTCACCCCTCTGCTCACTGAGATAAATGCATATCTGATTGCCTCATTTGGAGAGGTGAATCAGAAACTCAAAAGAATGCAACCATTTGTCCTTATCTACCTATAACTTGGAAACTCCCTCCTTGCTTCAAGCTGTCCCGCCTTTGCCTCAAGTTGTCCCATCTTTCCAGACTAAACCAATGTACATCTTACAGATCATACTGATTGAGGTCTCATGTCTCCCTAAAATGTATAAAACCAAACTGTGCCCCTACCACCTGGGGCACATGTCTTCAGCAACACCTGAGGCTGTGTCACGGGCACATGCCCTCAACCCTGGCAAAATAAACCTTCTAAATTAACTGAGACTTGTCTCAGATATTTGGGGTTCACATTTTGGTAACCATGGGGAGATTCTGAGTGGAGGTGCCCCTGACCTTTGACAAATCTCCTATCAGTGCTTGGGACCAGCATGAGCTAACTTTGTGGCTCAAACCAACAGGACAATTTGCTGAGGTCTGAGGTCCCCCTCCAGAGAATCCCAGATCTCCCAAAATGTGGTTGAGATCTAGTTTATTTTGCTTTACAACTCCCCTTTTCTTGGAGTTTTACTTGCTTCCAACAAGGAAGGCAAAATTTCCTGCTTCCATAATGATAGAAGGAAGGTAACTCCTTTATGGAGTCTGAGCTTGCTTCCAGCAGGGAAGACGAGTTTGAGGTTTTTTTCCTGCTTCTAAGATGGTAGAAAGCAGTCTTCAGCCTGAGACCTGTCCCTAGGTAAGTAGCTGAATTGGGGTTTTGTCTTGGCTAAAGTTTAACAACTAGTCTTAATTTTTCTTTACCATTAGAGCGCTCAGTGATCATATTGTTGGGTTTTTTTGGTTGTTGTTATTGTTTGTTCTGGTCTTTCTCCCATCAGATTTGACTAACTCTACCCAATTTGGTCAAATCCGAGTGAGAATTCCAAATTATGAATAACAAATCCTCTTTAATTTGGCTAAAATTCTTCACAGCTGAAAAAAGGAAAAACAAACAAACAAAAACAAAACAAAACAAAAAACAAACAAAAAACCATGTGTTTGGTTCCTGTGTTTGCTTCTTGTCTTAAAAAAAAAAAGTTCCTTCATTTACTTTTCTTCCACCCTATATACCTCCTTCCCCCTTTGCCATCTGTAGTACCAAAGAATCTAGAGAAGGCTTCTAATGACTTGAACCCCTTTAAAGAATTTAGAACAAAGGCACCACTCACCCCTTTTGGGGTGTTCTGTTTTCCTTGAGGAGTTTCAAGAATCATGGGCAGATTCTTCTTAGGTCTAAAGCTCTGTTTTCTTGTATTGCATGACCTGACCTCTTTATTTTTGGAGGTACCAGAGATTTACCTTGTATTGTGAGAGGATTTGACCTTGGTGAGTATAATAGCGGATGAGAACTGCAAAGTAAGGGTGGCTGAGCCCAGTTTACAGGAAGAGGTCTTGGCTGTTGTTTTTCTTTTCCTAGGAAGCTGTTGTTTAAGTATACTAATTTTAGTTCAGAGATGCATTCTAAAGGGTCTTCTCTATTGCTTTTTCTCCCAAAATTAATCTCGATTTGGCTTGTCTGTGCACATTTGTGTGAGGAACTGAGCTGTTGTTTTATTATT
>NW_012107208.1:1211351-1215025 GCF_000951045.1 Mandrillus leucophaeus
AAAAAAAAAAAGGCTCATCCAGGAAACACATGTAAGGGCTGATCACTGGCATTTTGAGTCATTTCAGAGGTCACAGACCTCTGGGGAGGGAAACTGAGACATGTAAGGGGATGGAAACTGTCACACGCGTCCCTGTGAAGAGACCACCAGACAGGCTTTGTGTGAGCAACGAGGCTGTTTATTTCACCTGGGTGCAAGTGGGTTGAGTCTGAAAAGAGAGTCAGTGAAGGGAGACAGGGGTGGGGCCGTTTTGTAGGATTTGGGTGGGTAGTGGAAACTTACAGTCAAAGGGGGTTGTTTTCTTGCTAGCAGGGGCAGGGGGTCCCAAGGTGCTCAGTGTGGGAGCTTCTGAGCCAGGAAAAGGAATTTCATGAGGTTAATCACTCAAAGTGGGACAGGAACAAATCACAATGGTGGAATGTCATCAGTTAAGGCAGGAACCGGCCATTTTCACTTCTTTTGTGATTCTTCACTTCCAGGCCATCTGGATGTATATGTGCAGGTCACAGGGGATATGATGGCTTAGCTTGGGCTCAGAGGCCTGACAGAAACGACTCAGTGGTGATACACTGTGGAGTCTTGCCCACAAGCAGCACACACAAATCCAGATCCACCACACTAAAACCCTAGGCCATAGCTCAGTTCCTTCTCTTAAGAAAAAAAAAGTGAGAAACAAATAGTCTGAGAATGAGGAGAAAACAAGCAGAATGACACCCTTGTGAACATTCCATAGGTTTGATGGCACCTCTACTTGCCAGAGTTTATGTAAAATGTAAGTAATATGGTCTTTGTGCACATTTACATGAAGGAAAAAGAGCCCTAAGGTCGATCTTTATACTATAGAGTTCCTAAGTCCTCATTTTCTCTATTTTCTTTTCTGCCTGCTTTAACTCTGCTATTATTTTTCTATTAAGATAAAAGCCACTGTTTGGATCCAACAGGTTCCAAAAGGGGAGAGAAAACCGAAAATGGTGAGATGCAATAAAAGTTATTTTTATAAATTTCCTTATATCTCTCTTATTTCCTGGTTTATTTTACCTTGTTTTATGTGTAACTGTAGCAGGACGAGCCGCAGACAAAACTCCTCAGACAGCGAGTTAAAGAAGGAAGGGGTTTATTCAGCCAGGGGCATCAGCAAGACTCCTGTCTCAAGAGCCGAGCCCCCCAAGTGGGCAATTCCTGTCCCTTTTAAGGGCTCACAACTCTAAGGGGGTGCACGTGAGAGGGTCGTGATTGATTGAGCAAGCAGTGGGCTCGTCCTGCTACAGTTACACATAAAACAAGGTAAAATAAACCAGGAAATAAGAGAGATATAAGGAAATTTATAAAAATAAAGAGGGCTTCCCCCCCCACTTTGGTAAGAAAGCTTAAAGTAATTTTATATGAGAAAGAATCTTGTATGGTAAATTTAGGCCTAGAATAAAATGACTGGTTGTTTAAGAAAGAGAGATGTTCAGGACAAACCAGGAAAAAATAAAAAAAACTTTTATATGATCAAGTTGTCTATAATTAAAGGAAAATTACAATGGTCTTTCTAGAGATTAGCTTGACATAAAAAAAAAACCCTTATACACTAAATAATTGATTAGAACAATAAAATTTCCTTAAGGGATTAATTTACCTTTAATAAATTATAAGATATTTTAATTTTTTTAACCCAAAGTTCAACTTTTATTGCATTGCACCATTTTCGGTTTTCTCTCCCCTTTTAAAGGGCGTGAAATAGTAATGCTCTCCTTCAACTCCTTTTCTTCAACTCAAATAAGTTTTTTCCTCCAGTTCTGTTTGTTGTGGCCTGATGCTAACAATGTTTTCTTAAAGGTCTAAAGAAAAAGTTTCCTTCCAACGTAATATTCTGTGCAGTGCAGAAGTTCTTTTCTTTTGCCTTTTGGTAACTGGCTTAATAGATTTTATGGTTTATCAAAACAATTTCTATGCCATTATTGTTACGTTTTGGCTTGCTTAGGGAAAAAACTGAGATTAAAAAACTTCTTTTTAATTGAAGTTATTACATCCATGTACCTTTCTCTATGTGCTTTTAAAGTTCTTGTGACATTGAGTTACAGAGCTTTGACCCCTGAGTCTAAAAAGAACACCAAGTCCTGCTAAATCTTAAACTCTGACAGTAATTAAAGCCTCATCTTCAGGCCCAGTTGAAGATGCCAACCAAAATAAACAGCATTCCTAAGGCACAGGGTCAGAAATTAAAGCTAATCAACTCCTCAAGACCAGGGACTATTGCAGAAAAGGTGGGCATGTAAGATTGTAAAGGCTGATTTTGAGAGATAAAACAGTTCAGTTTCTCTGTTAATTAATCATTAATGTCAAAGACACACTGATGCAAGAACAGTATATGGGCCCCTGTGCCAGATTAACAAGGTTTTCTTGAAGCATTACCAACTCCTTAATAAAGATTATAAAGGCTATAAAAGGCTTATGGAAGTTATATCTTGTGGTCAAGATTAAAATTTTATAGACTGACTATAAAATTTTGAAAAACAAATTTAATTGGCTTCATGCTGTTTTATCAAGACTTATTGCTTGGAAGATTAAGTGTCCTCTCTCAGATAATGAAGGTTTTCGGTTTTCACCCTTTTTTTTTTTGAAATCCTTGAGTTATCGCTTTGGTCAAATGACTTATTTTACAATGAACTGTGATATCAAGTGTTTTAAACCGTTGATATTTGACAAACTTTCCAAAATCAAATTATGAATTATGTTTTTTTCTGATCTAATTAATCTTTTACGATATTAGATGCCCTAAAGTCCAAAAATAGCATAATTTGGTATAAAAATTATATAGGAAACATTGTCAAATATGAAATGGTATTTGGTTTTCTTTGGGCTGTCTTTGTATAAATATGTTATTGGTATGTGTTCCAAAATCATTGGAAGCTCCTATAATTCTGATATGACTTAGTTTACATTTTCAGTAATAATTATAATTGCTTCAAAACTATAGTACACCTGTTGTTAGATTCTAGTCTTGCCTAATGTTTTTCAGTTTTTATTATTTTCTACAGTTTGGACAGAATTCTAATTTTTTCTTGGCTACAAGTCTTCAAAATATTGTTTTCATTTTTCTCCTTTTTCCCCCCTATTTTCCCTAATTTGGAGTCACTGAAAACTAAGCTATGCTTTCATAAAGTGAAGCCAGACAACTCAAACTTCAGAAGAAAATGACAGCAACAACAGCTATTAAAAAGGAAAGAAAGAAAGAAAGAAAGAAAGAAAGAAAGAAACAAAGAAACAAAGAAAGAAAGAAAGAAAGAAGAAGGAAGGAAGGAAGAAAGGAAGGGAAAGAAAAAGAGAAAGAAAAGAGAAAGGAAGGAAGGAAGGGAAAGAAAAAGAGAAAGAAAAGAAAGAAGGAAGGAAGGAAAGAAAGGAAGGAAGGGAGGAGGGAGGGAGGGAAAGAAAAAGAGGAAGAAAAGAAAAAAGAAAGAAAAAGGAAGGGAGGAAGGGAAAGAAAAAAGAAAGAAAAAAGAAAAGAAAAGAAAGAAAAAGAAAGAGAGAGGGAGGGAGGGAAAGAAAAAGAGAAAGAAAAGAAGAAAGAAAGAATGAAAGGAGAGAAAGGAAGGAAGGAGAGAAAGGAAGGAAGGAAGAAGAGAAAGGAAGGAAGAAAAGAGAGAAAGGAAGGAAGGAAGGAAAGGAAGGAAGAAGAGAAAGGAAGGAAG
>NW_012107208.1:1215467-1217786 GCF_000951045.1 Mandrillus leucophaeus
AGGAAGGAAGGAAGGAAGGAAGGAAGGAAGGAAGGAAGGAAGGAAGGAAGGAAGGAAGGAAGAGGCCTCAGAAATAAGCCTCAGAACCAAGGTCTCTCTCTGCCCCTGCTCTGATCCTTTCTTTCCTGAAGCACAGACAGGGGCTTTCTCTAAAGTCCCTTTATGCCATTAAGGGAAGTTCTTCCAGAGGAAATGCAATTGTCTTAAAACTTTCTCCTTGAGAAATCTCATCAAATAATCAGAAAAGATTAATGACCGGAGCAGGTAAAAAGACTAAAAGTCATCACCACACCCAGATAAGAGTTTTCATCTACTTTTCTGAGGGCAGCTCCCTGAGATTGCCTGGGACACTTTATCTGCATGGTAAGACCACCTTTGTTCACAGTGAAATTCTACCTCTCACTTCCCACAAATTGCCACCACCTCCCCCAGAGCTCAGAGGAACTTTGTCCCAGCCCAGTTGTTTGCTCTTTGGACCCATGCATTTCCCCTGAAAAGCATTTACTACCCATCAGGATTACCTACATCCCCCATATTTCTTCTCCACTCTAAAGAGGGTATTTAAGTCTCAACTCTCTGGCCCTTCTTTGGGTCTCATATTTGCCGGACTCCTGTGTCCATGTGCGCGTAAATAAATTTGTATGTTTCTTATCCTGATAGTGTCTATTGTCAGCTCATTTCAGTGAGCCTTCAGAGAGGGCAAAAGGGAAGCTTTCCCTCTGCTTCTACACAGGACATGGTTAGGATTTGGAATTTTTTTTCTGAGCAGTTGCAAATCATTGGGAGGTTTTAAGTAGGGGAGAATAATGATCTGATCTATGTTATAGATGCTGTATAAAGAATGGGCCGAAAGGGACCAAGGCAGATATAGAGAGAAGACCAGTTAGACGGCGATTGCATTAGTTCCAGGTGGAAAACACTAGTGGCTTGGATCAAGGTTGAGACAGTAAAGATGGAAATGGAAGTCAAATTCCAGATCTGTTTTGGAAGTAGAATTGACAGGCTCTCCAGTGAATTGAATATAGTGTGTATATATTTATTTGTGTGTATGTTTTCTGGAGTAAGGGGATGGTGGGGCATAGGGGAGGGAAAGGAAGGAATCAATGTTGATTCCCGGGTTTCCCCTGGAAGCAAATAGATGAATTGGGGAGCCACCATTTCCTGAGAGCCGGAAGCCTGTTTTTTCTTACTTGTTCATAAGATTAAGACAATGGTTTTTTGTGGGTTTTTTTTCTTTGTTTTTGAGATGGAGTCTCGCTCTGTGGCCCAGGCTGGAGTGCAGTGGCGTGATCTCGGCTCACTGCAACCTTGGCTTCCCGGGTTCAAGCAATTCTCCTGCCTCAGCCTCCCGAGTAGCTGGGACTACAGGTGCCCACCATCACGCCTGGCTAATTTTTTTGTATTTTTAGTAGAGACAGCGTTTCACAGTGTTTGCCAGGATGGTCTTGATCTCCTGATCTCGTGATCTGCCCACCTCGGCCTCCCAAAGTGCTGGGATTACAGGCGTGAGCCACCGTGCCCGGCCAAGACAATGAGTTTTTTTTTGAAGTATCTTTATGCCAGAGACATTTGATTCAGAGCAACTCCATCTGGAATAGGGACTGGGTAAAATAAGGCTGAGACCTGCTGGGCTGCATTCCCAGACATTTAGGCATTCTAAGTCACAGGATGAGATAGGAGGTCAGCACAAGATACAGGTCATAAAGACCTTGCCAATAAAACAGGTTACAGTAAAGAAGTCATCCAAAACCCACCAAAACCACGATGGGGAAGAGAGTGACTTCTGTTTGTCCTCACTACTGCACTCCCATCTGTGCCATGACAGTTTACAAACACCATGGCAATGTCAGGAAGTTACCCTACATGGTCTAAAAAGGGGAAGCATGAATAATCCACCCCTTGTTTAGCATATAATCAAGAAATAACCATAAAAATGGGCAACCAGCAGCCCTTCAGGCTGCTGTGCCTATGGATTAGCCATTTCTTGTATCCCTTTACTATCTTAATTAACTTGCTTTTACTTTACTCTTGGACTCACCTCAAATTCTTTCTTTTTTTTTTTTTTTATTTTTTGAGACGAAGTCTTGCTCTGTCGCCGGGGCTGGAGTGCAGTGGCTGGATCTCAGCTCACTGCAAGCTCCGCCTCCCAGGTTTACGCCATTCTCCTGCCTCAGCCTCCCCTGTACAGGTGCCCGCCACCTCGCCCGGCTAGTTTTTTGTATTTTTTTTAGTAGAGACGGGGTTTCACCGGGTTAGCCAGGATGGTCTCGATCTCCTGACCTCGTGATCCACCCGTCTCGGCCTCCCAAAGTGCTGGGA
>NW_012107208.1:1217836-1219480 GCF_000951045.1 Mandrillus leucophaeus
CGGGTTAGCCAGGATGGTCTCGATCTCCTGACCTCGTGATCCACCCGTCTCGGCCTCCCAAAGTGCTGGGATTACAGGCTTGAGCCACCGCGCCCAGCCTCAAATTCTTTCTTGTGCAAGATCCAAGAACGCTCTGCTGGGGTCTGGATTGAAACACCTTTCTGGTAATACTTATAAAACCCATTATAGTACTAGCTGAATGTTGTTAAATAGATGAATTGAATATCTCCTGTGATCAACTGTTACTTTTTATTAGTATCAATGTATTTGCCCCAAATAAGTCCACACTTTCAGATTTCTTATTTTTAATTTTACGAGGTTTGAGAACCTGTGCAACAAAATCCTCTCAACTCCCTGTAATTACATCTACAAACCATCGTCAACATCTGCACCAGTCTTTTCCTCATTCCTTGCAGTAAAACCTGTGCTCTGGATCCTATCTCCTGTAGTATTGTTATAATTTACAGCTATTCTCATTTCCTTCTCCCAACCTCTTCCCCTTCCTCCCACTCCTGCTCTCTCCTGCTTTTATTTTTAACCCCTTCTTTTCTACACTCTCATCGAAATGTAAATATGCTCAAGTTAATATCATTAAAAGGACAAAACAAAAAAAAATTCTCTTTGGGTTTCATCCAATGGCGTCACCTATTGCTTATGCAATTCATTTTTTTTTCTTGCCCTCTCACTCACCCTCTAGCTCTTTCAATCCCCATTCACAAACTTCTTGGGTAAGTTGTCTGTACTGGATGTTTCTCCTAATTCAGCTCCCACTCTTTAGCAATCTGTATTCTGTTTTCTAACACTCTGCTCCAACTGGCTTTGCCAGGTTTATCAAGGAGCTGCTTGTTGGAATCTAATTAACATTTCTCCGTTGTCATTTTACTTGGCTTTCCCGAGCACTCAATGTTCTCTCTCTCCCTGAAGCTCTCCTCTCCCTTCACTTCTGGCATGCTATACCCTTGGATTTCTTCCCCCTGTTTTGGTAGCTCTCTCTTATTTTCTTCCGCCTGTTTCTGGATGTTTTGTCTGTCGGGATTCTTCTCTAGGTGTCCTTTCTTCTCACTCCATGCCCTCTGACTAGGTGAACTCATTTATTCCTCTGGCTTCCTTTACTTTCCACAGGGTGAAGAGTCCCAAGTCTGACCTTTCTTGTGAGCTCAAGACAAAGATACATCTCAATGCCACCAAAATATCGCTTGTGCATAGGCGCCATAAGCCAATTCAATAGATCTAGAATAAAATCCATCTTTCCTGTGCCACACCATAATATGAATGATAATTGAGCAGAAGGCAATTAAGCAGCAGATGCAGGAAAGCTCCCTGCTCTCCCTCTATTCTTAAAATCAGGACAGAAATTTACGGAGACAAAAGATATCCTGTCCTTTCTCTGTCAGAGAAAACAAGACAGTGTAAGCCCTTATTGGCCTGTAGATGCTATTTAACTAGCCTTTACCTGCCATTTATTTGCCTTCCCTCAAGTTTCTACCTCTAGAGATTCAAAGTCTTTTTCCTTTGTCTTGTCACTTCTCAAAAATTGACCATTGTTTATTGAAGATGGTATATAAGCTGGAATTCAAAGCAACCTCTTTGAGAACTACTCATTCTCCGAGTGTACATTTCTTTTTTTTTTTTTTTTTTTTTTTT
>NW_012107208.1:1219530-1237893 GCF_000951045.1 Mandrillus leucophaeus
CACTCTGTCACCCAGGCTGAAGTGCAGTGGTGCAATCTTGGCTCACTGCAACCTCCGCCTCCCAGGTTCAAGCGATTCTCCTGCCTCAGCTTCCCAAGTAGTTGGAATTACAGGTATGTGCCACCATGCCCAGCTAATTTTTATATTTTTAGTAGAGACAGGGTTTCACCATGTTGACCAGGCTGGTCTCGAACTACTGACCTCAGATGATCCACCGGCCTTGGCCTCCCAAAGTGCTGGGATTACAGGTGTGAGCCTCTGTGCTTGGCCCCAAGTGTTTGTTTCATGTATGAAATATACATGTTAATAAACTTGTTTGTTTTTCTCTTGTTAATTTATCTTTTGGTACAGGGATCCATTCCAGTTAAGAACCTATGAATGTTGAAAAAATAATTTTTATTTCTTTTACTCCTGACATAACTGCTCTTCCTCCTCTATTACCGTAATGAGAGGCTATATATTTTGCCTGGCTAAAATATCACTTCATGATGGAAGACTTCTCTGATTGCCTGTACTAGTTTCTAAAGGACTTGAGTATTGTGATCTAAGCTGTATCTGCTTTAGGGGGCACCCCAAGCTCAGTAACACTGTGGTTCTTGCAGACTCATAGAGGTACCGCCTTGATGGTCTTGGACAAGATCCAGAAGAATTCTCTAGATTACCAGGCAGAGACTTTTGTTCTCTTCCCTTACAAATGATAAAGGAAACACAACATACACAAACCAATGGGATACAGCAAAAGCAGTATTAAAAGGGAAGTTTATAGCTATAAGTGTCTATATCAAAAAAGAAGAAAAACTTCAAATAAACAACCTAACGCTGCATCTTACAGTGCTAGAAGAGTAAGAGCGAACCGATCTCAAAACTAGTAGAAGAAATAATAATGATCAGAGCAGAAATAAATGAATTTGAAATGAAGAAAACAATGCAAAAGATCAATGCAACAAAACTTTTTTTTTTTGAAAAGTTAAACAAAATTGACAAACCTTTGGCTAGACTAAGGAAAAAAGAGAATAAATAAATAAAATCAGAGATGAAAAAGGATACATTACAACTTTTATCACAGAAATTCAAAGGATCACTACTGATTACTATGAGCAATGATATGCCAATGAATTGGAAAATCTAGAAGAAATGGACAAATTTCCTAGCCACATACAACCTACCAAAATTTAACCATGAAGAAATCCAAAACCTGAACAGACCAATAACAAGTAACAAGATTAAAGCCATAATAAAAAGTCACCCAGTAAATAAAAGCCAGGGACCTGAGGGCTTTACTGCTGAATTCTACCAAACATTTAAAGAAGAACTAATACCAATCCTACTCAAATTATCCTCAAAAATAGAGGAGGAGGCAATACTTCTAAACTCATCCTACAAGGCGAGTACTATCCTGATACCAAAACCAGACAAGGATGCATCAAAAAAGAAAACTGTAATCCAATATCCGTGATGAACATTGCTGGAAAACTTCTCAACAAAATACTGGCAAACTTAATTTAACAGCATATTAAAAAAAGCATTCATCATGACCAAGTGGAATTTATCCCTGGGATGCAAGGATGGTTCAACATAAAAAAATCAATCAATGTGATGTATCACATCAACAGAATGAATGACAAAGACCATATGATCATTTCAATTGACGATGAAAAAGCATTTGATAAAATTCAACAATCTTCATGATAAAAACCCTAAAAAAACTGGGTATAATAGGAACACAATTCAACATCATAAAAGCCATATGCTACAGACTCAGCTGCTGGTATAATACTGGATGGGGAAAACTGAAAGCCTTTCCTCTAAGGTAGGGAACATGACGAGGATGCTCACTTTCACCACTGTTATTCAACATAGTACTGGAAGCCCTAGCTAGAACAATCAGACAAGAGAATGAAATAAAGGGCATACAAATTGAAAAGGAAGAGGTCAAATTATCCTTGTTTGTAGATGATATTATCTTATATTTGGAAAAATCTCAAAACTCCACCAAAAAAAAAACTATTAGAACTTATAAATTCAGTAAAGTTGCTGGATGCAAAATCAACGTACAACAATCAGTAGCATTTATATATGCTAACATTAAACAACGTGAAAAAGAAATTTAAAAAGTCATTCCATTTACAACAGCCACACATGAAGTTAAATACCTAGGAATTCACCTAACCAAATTACTCATCTGACAAGGAATTAATAAGCAGAATATATAAGGAGCTCAACAACTCTATAGGAAAAAATCTAATAATCTGATTAAAAAATGGGTGAAAGCCAGGCACGGTGGCTCATGATGGTACTCCCAGCATTTTGTGAGGCCAAGGCAGGTGGATCACCTGAGTTCAGGAGTTCGAGACCATCCTGGACAACATGGTAAAACCTCATCTCTACTAAATATACAAAAATTAGCTGGTCGTGGTGGTGGACGCCTGTAATCCCAGCTACTCGGGAAGCTGAGAAATGAGAATCTCTTGAGCCTGGGAGGCGGAGGTTGCAGTGAGCCGAGATCATACCACTGCACTCCAGCCTGGGCAACAGAGTGATACTCTGTCTCAAAAAAAAAAGAAAAAAAAAGAAAAAAAGGTAAAAGATTTGAATAGACATTTCTCAAAAGAAGACATACAAATGTCAAATGTCAAACAGGCACATGAAAAGACGCTCAACATCATTGATCATCAGATAAATGCAAATCAAAACTACAATGAGATATCATCTCACCCCAGTTAAAATGGCTTTTATACAAAAGACAGGTGATAACAAATGCTGGTAAGGATGTGGAAAAAGGGAACCCTCTCACACCATTGGTGAGAATGTAAATTAGTACAACTACTGTGGAGAATAGTTTAGAGGTTCATCAAAAAACTAACAATAGAGCTACCGTATAATCCAGCAATCTCACTGCTGGGTATATAACTAAAAGAAAGGAAATCAGTATATCGAAGAGATATCTGCACTCCCATGTTTGTTGCAGCTCTGTTCACAATAGCCAAACTTTGGAAGCAACCAAAGTGTCTAACAACAGATGAATGGATAAAGAAAATGTACATATACACAATGAAGTACTATTCAGCCATAAAAAAAAGAATGAGATCCTGTGACTTGCAACTACATGGATGGAACCAGAGGTCGTTATGCTAAGTGAAATAAAACAGGTACAGAAAGACAAACTTTGCATGTTTTCACTTATGCCACTTATTGTGGCATCTAAAAATCACAACAGTTGAACTCATGGAGATAGAGAGTAGAAGGATGAGTACCAGAGGTTGGGAAATATAGTGGTGGGTGGTGGAGCGGGGAGGTGGGGATGGTTAATGAGTACAAAAAAACAGGTAGAAAGAATAATAAGTTCTAGCATTTGATAGCACAACAGGGTGACTATAGAAAATAATAATTTAGTTGTACATTTAAAAATAACTATAAGAGTATAATTGGATTGTTTGTAACAACAAGGATAAATGATTGCACGGATGCATACCCCATTTTCCATGATGTGATTATTATGCATTGCATCCCTGTATCAAAACATCTCATGTATCTTACAAATATATACACCTACTATGTACTTACAAAAATTAAAATAAAAAATTATAAATAAAAATAAAATTAAAATAAAAAAGTAAATTTGACAGTTCTCCTGTGTTTAGAGAGTTTTAAATTATTGAAATCAATTTTTATTATATTTTCCTATAATTATTTACATGCATTTTTACTTGCTAATTTGGTCTGTCCCTTAGCAAGTCATAGATTTGAAACAAGATAGATACTAAAAAATCAATAGTAAGTGAGCATTGCATAATCTTGGTAAAATACTGACCCAAAAATATCACATACAGAAAGATGCTTTCTAATCTAAAGCTACTAATTCTTTTGGAGCTCAACAATGTAGATTTCATTTCATCTTCTTCATTTTCCACATCCTCTATATTTTAAAATCCTTAAACATGCATAAAAGATTCATTACAATACGAAATCTCCATTTGAAAGTTACAAAAGCAACTCTATATGACACATTTTTTACACAGGAATCCTTGAACCATTATCTAAATACCACAGTTGTCATTACTTTTATGGAATACGCTTCCTAAATACAGAACAATTATTTCTTACTTAAAAAATTTTAATTGATATATAATAGTTATTTTTATTTTTCAAAATTTTTATTGGTATTTAATAGTTTTGATATTTCTTTAACAACGTACAATAAAAGAAGAATAATCCAAGAATTAAACCCAATCCTGAAACTGGAGGGCCTTGGCCCTTCTCAGTGGTTTGTAAGTTATAGTAAGGCAGTACTACACACACTTATACACAACCCTAATAATGACACACTTCACGTAGGGTTAGGTATCTTGGTATATCAGGATGTGAGTTACTCACTTCTGAAAACTTTCCAGGAAAGCCTATGTACAGATAAACACTTCTTTATTTCGATTTCAGGATTCCCAGCCTTGCCAAATTCTCATGTTAGTCCAGGACCCATGGAAACTATCTTCCTCTTCTGACAATTCCTTGTTCACTGTCACATTTACTCTATGATACTTTTAGGCAGGGAGAGAGTAGAACAATGTTTACATACTTTATTATACTCCAAAACACTAATGCTTTCCACCTAACCTGTACATGATTCCATTGGGATACAAGTCTGTAATAAGAGTGATAATATTTCATTTAGAACTTCTGAATAGAAATAACTAATTTTAGATTATTGACCATTTAATATCAGTATATTAATTATCTATTGCTGCATAACAAATTACCCTAAAACTTAACAGCTTAAAACAGCAAACATTTATTATTTTTAGTTTCTGTGGATCAGGAATCTGAATGCAGCTTACCTGGGTGCCTCTGGCTCAGAGTCTCTCATGAGCCTCAATCAAGGTGTCAGCTGGGGTCACAGTCATCTCAAGGCTCTACTGGAGGAAGAACCAATTCCAAATTCACGCATGTGGTTGCTGTCAGGATTCAGTTCCTTGTGAGCTGTTAGATTGAGGGCCTCAGTTCCTTGCTGGCTGTTGGCTGGAGGTCATTCTCAGTTCCTGTCACATGGGCCTCTCCATAGGGCAGCTTATAACATGGCAGCTGGCTTCATAAGAGCAAACTAGCAAGAAGAGCCTGAGAGAGAGTATAAGGTGGAAGACATATTTTTTTTGCTCTTATTTCTGAGATTTCTTCATCTCTGTTTTCCAAATCTTCTGTTGGTTTTTGAAATTTCTGCTATCATGTTTTTCACTTCTAATAACTTTTTTTGATTGTTATTTTCTAAAGGGTTTTTCCATTGTAGTACCCTAATCTTGTTTCGTGGATGCAATATTTTCTCTTAACTCCCTGAGGATGTTAATAATAAAAATATTTGTATCCATTATGGTTCAACTACAGAGACAGAACCACAAGGAGGTGTGTGTGTGCACGCGCGCGTGCGTGTGTGTGTGTGTGTGTATGTCTGTGTTTCTTTGTATCTGATGTTAGAATGTGAAGTCCACAGGGCAGTCTGTCAGGAAAGAGGATAACTGTAAAGTGGGGAAGGGAAAATGCAGTCTGGGATCTCACAAGGAGAGACTGAAATCAGTTCTGACTTTAGTGGTGTGAGTGTTCTGCTTCATCATGGAGGTAAACACACATACCCGCCTTAGGAATTGGAAAAGCTGAAGGAGGATCCAGGGGAAGGTAAAGAAGTTGCTGGTTCAGCCACTACTTCACACTAGCTGATTAGCAACAACTTGTGTGAGCTACAAAATGGCCACTGTTTCCTGTCTAAGCTCCAAATCTTCCAAGAATCTCTCTTGCGGCTGATGGCAACAGGGAACATACAATAAAGAGAATTCTGGGAAATGTAGTTCAGTGTAGCCAAGTTGACACATTATAAAGCCACCACAATTACCAATTACCAAACTCCTTTTTTTTTTTTTTGAGACGGAGTCTCGCTCTGTTGCCCAGACTGGAGTGCAGTGGCTCAATCTCCGCTCACTGCAAGCTCTGCTTCCCGGGTTCATGCCATTCTCCTGCCTCAGCCTCCCGAGTAGCTGGGACTATAGGTGCCCACCACCATGCCTGGCTAATTTTTTTGTATTTTTAGTAGAGACGGCATTTCACAGTGTTCGCCAGGATGGTCTCGATCTCCTGACTTCGTGATCTGCCCGCCTCGGCCTCCCAAACTGCTGGGATTACAGGCATGAGCCACCACTTAACTATAGATCGCTAATACCATACACTTAAAAATGCATTTCATAGAGATTGATTCATTCAACATTTATTGAATCTAGGAACTAAAAATAAGATCCTATGCCTCCCAACCACTGAATGGATTCCTTTTTGGACACGGTGACCTCAGAGAAATCTTAAAAATTGAGTTCCCAGTCGTGATGTGACAAGAGGTTGGACACAGTTTGTTATATTCCCTTCCTTTTGTGGTTTAGACACAACAATTGATCAACAACAGTATTAAATAGAGATCATAAGACTGATAGAACAGGGTCTTTGTGACAATAAGATACCAAATTATAAACATGCCAGGCAAGGGTTAAGTCACGCACCACCACACTTACAGAATAAACTATGTTCTATCTGCACAACACACTTTCTTTGTCACTAATAGCTAAACAAGCACTGGCCTTGAGATACACAATTTTTTTTTTTTTTTTTTTTGAGACTGAGTCTCACTCTATCACCCAGGCTGCAGTGCAGGGTATAATCTCAGTTCACTGCAATCTCCATCTCCTGGGTTCAAGCAATTCTCTTGCCTCAGCCCCCCAAGCAGCTGGGATTACAGGTGCACACCACCATGCCTGGCTAGGTTTTGAATTTTTAGTAGAGACAGGGTTTCATCATGTTGGTCGGGTTGGTCTTGAACTTCTGACCTCAGGTGATCCGCCTGCCTTGCCCTCCCAAAGTGTTGAGATTACAGGCGTGGGTCACTGCACATGGCCTGAGATAAACAATTTTAAAACAATTGTGGCTCATCCACCACTAGGCATTGACTGACTAACGTCTTGTACTAAAAGCCATAAAGGAGAATGATTTCAGTAACTTTCTTCTGATGAGAGACCACCAACCATAGACTGGTTCTTACTTGATTACAGAGGCTGCACACCTGAATGCCTCCATATCCCTGCTTTAGCTTTTGATGTATAGGGCCTAATAGTAATTCATTTAAATGTTAAGTCTCTACCCTAACGTGAACTTGGGTTGTATGTTACATACATGTTTGTTGAATACCCATGTGTCAGGATCCCCTTTGTGACTATTCATAGTTCCTGCTATAACCTGTTAAATATGTATACTTGGCCAACTTGTTCAACATAAGTTCCTCTTCCACCCTCCCCTCCCTCAAAGTGCCTGTTTCTGGTCTCTACTGGAGGCCATACTTCCCAGCCTGTGGAATGGCCACCCTGCAGACTATAAACCTTTATACAAAATAAAGTATTTTTTCTAAATTTCTAAATTTGTGATTTTTAAGTTGACAAGTCTCAATAGATAAGAGGTACAGTCTCCTGCCTTTAAGAAATTCACAGTTCCATCAATGGAGAGCAAGAGTGCAGACAGAGTCCCAGAGGTCTACATTCTCTAGTCACAATCATCTACTCCCCAGTCTCCATGTCATCATTGGCAGGAATGAAAAGGGAGATCAGATCTCTGTGTGTTTCTGGCAAGACTTCCATCTCTCCACTCATTACAGCTTTACTACCACTATTTGCCTTGAGGGAATCAAGAATAATCTCACCATGATCTTTGGGAGTGTAAATTAATTCAGCCATTGTGGAAAGCAGAATGGTGATCCCTCAAAGAGCTAAAATCAGAACTATCATTTGACCTACCAATCCCATTACTGGGTATATACCCAGAGGAATATAAATCATTTTACCATAAAGACACAGGCATGAGAATGTTCATTGCAGCACTATTCACAATAGCAAAGGCATGGAATCAATCTAAATGCCCATCAATGACAGATTGGATAAAGAAAATGTGGTACATATACATCATGGAGTACTATGCAGCCATCAAAAGAAATGAGATCTTGTTCTTTAAATGGAGCTGGAGGCTGTTATCCTCAGTAAACTAATGCAGGAAGAGAAAACCAAATGCTGCATGTTCTCACGTATAAGTGGGAACTAAATGATGAGAATTTATGAACACAAGGAAACAGCAGACACTGTGGTCTACTTGAGGGTGGAGGGTGGGAGGAGGGAGAGGAACAGAAAAGATAACTATTACGTACTGGGCTTAATACCTGGGTGATGAAATAATTCATACAACAAACGCCCTTGACATGAGTTTACGTATGTAATAAAGCTTCACATGTACCCCGAACCTAAAATAAAAACTTTAAAAAAGTCTCACCATGATCTTTGTGCCTGTTTATGGCAGCACCCATAAGAAACCCATTATTTCTTTTCTATTCTCCCAGACACTAATCCCCAAGTAGTTCTCTGAGCAGTGACGACCCCTATCTCAAGTTCCATCCTTCTTGCTTGCTCTGTTTTTTATCTATGGCACTTACAACTTTCTGACACAATGTTTGCTTTACTAAATTATTTGTTTGATTTTATCCATTAAAATGTAATCTTTAACTGGGAAGGGAATTTTTCTGTTTTGATCACTGTTATAGCTTCAGAGGAAACTGCTCCATACATAATACATATTCAATAAAAATTTTGTAGACTAAAGGTAAGTTATCTACTCATTTCAATGAGGTAATTTATGGTACCTGTTTGCTAATAAGTCATGGTTTTACTGAAATGAGCAAAAGATGGAATAAATAAAAGATATTCAGATGCTGTATTTATCCATGGGTTTAGATGTCATGAATGTTCTGGAAACAGTCTGTTTTTTCATGTTTTTTAAAATGAATCCACAGAAACAACCCCAGGGAACGACTTTATCTTACTTTTTTTTTTTTTTTTTTTTTTTTGAGACGGAGTTCACTCTTCTTGCCCAGGCTGGAGTGCAAAGGTGGGGTCTCGGCTCACTACAACCTCTGCCTCCTGGGTTCAAGTGATTCTCCTGCCTCAGCCTACCGAGTAGCTGGGATAACAGGTGCATGTCACCACGCCTGCCTAATTTTTGTATTTTTGGTAGAGACAGGGTTTCTCCATGTTGGCCAGGCTGGTCTTGAACTCCTGACCTCAGGTGATCAGCCTCCCTTGACCTCACAAAGTGCTGGGATTACAGGCGTGAGCCACCGCACCAGGCCTTACCTTACTTTCTGTAAGAAATAATTTCTGGAGAATATAGAAGGATGTTTATGTTACTCCTTGGTGTTCTGACAGAGCACTAGTCCTCTACTGATTCTGGTTTTCTTAAAATTATGAAGACTATTTCTAAAATATTATTTGAACCTGAAAATATTATCATGGTTTTTCAACTGTACTCATCATTTCTTTACCCTAACTGCTTGAAGGTTTCTTAATAAGCTAAGGCAATAATCTCTGGGTACTGAGTCATCTCAGAAGTGTAGTTTAATATCCTTTTCTCAAAAGCAGTTGTTCTGTATTGCCTGTATGTGGTTCCAAGTCTAGGATTATTTAGCCCAGATAAAAGTAAGAACCAACTGAGAAGGGGTTTGTAAGGTTCACCAGGCTTTCCTGCAAAACCAGACGGCCAGCTGTTCCTCATTGTGCTAGAAACAATGCTATATGCTCACCAAATCCCATTTCATTTTCCACTGTCTGGATACATAGGAAAGTTACAATCTCCAAATTCACTTGCTTTGAAATTTCAGCCATGTAACTGGATTCCAGATAATGGGTCATGTGTGGTGGAAGTGGGTGAAGGCCATGTGTTCCGAATGGTATATATTCAAGATGGTGGAGCTTCCAAGACTTGGGTGACTGTGTAGCACAGTCCTCCATTGACTGTGCTGATCATATAATGAGTTAGAAATAATTTGTTGTCATGTTAAACCACTGAGATTTTAGGTTTTATTTGTTACTTTTTCCTGACTAATCCAGCCACCATTGATAGGAACCTGTGACTGAACTGAAAAACTCAAAACTTAGGTCGATTAAAAATATATTCTGGTTCCTAGGCAAACATTTCAGAAAAAGCTACTTCACTGCACAATGTGGGAAGTTTGTTACAAAATCAGGAGTTTTCTGAAGTCCCTTCCTTCTTTCTTAGGAGTCATCATTTGCTAATCTATGAGTATAGTCAAAAGGCTTGGTCTTTTCTGCATATGTTCTCTCCAGAAAAATTATCTTACATCTTGGTTCTTTCTTCTGTCTCTGGCTTAACTGTGGGAAGCTTTCCAGGACCGGAAATCACCTCTGTGCTCTCAGAGATCTTGTCCAGTTAGTCAGCAAATGTACCTCTCCTTTCTCCTTGGGCAAGGAATGGGGGATAGAATACAACAGACCCATTTCCTCTGGATACTCTGCCTCTACACCCTGTTCCTACAGGGATAAAGCATTTTTAGAAAAGAGGTATAGAGAGGGAGATACAAATTAAAGTTCTAGCTACATTAGACTTCTCTTTCCATCTCCCAAGAGATGCTCCCAAAGACACAGGTCTTCCCATGGAGAAGGCCAATCTCTCCCAGCTTCCCTTAATTCCTAATTGGCATTTTCACCCTTAGGTTGGGCCTCTTCTTCCCAAGAACGATTTCTTTCAAATCTCTCAGTCTGAATACTCTTTCTTCTCTGTCAGGAAAACCACACCCTACCCCAGAGGGAAAGATCTGTCTGACTGTGTTAGACACAGAGATGCACCCCCTAGATTCTCCTTCAAGGAAGGATTTGTTACCCAGCTGTGAGAAGTATAGTCAGTAGGCAGTCTCCAGCTGTCAGTCCTTCAGAATCTGCCTCATCTGCAGCGAGCAGCCCTGTTGGAGGTCGAGTCCTTTGAGGGTAGCAAACATTCAATGACTCAGTGAAGCAGAGGTATAAAGGCCCTGCTATTTTGGCCTAATGGGAGACAACTCTAATGGGCAATCTTATCTTCAGAGATCCCCATTGGATTGAACTAGGCTGTATTGAGCCTGCACTGTAGCTCACCTGCTCCCTCTGCTCCCACTTCCTAACACATTGACCCCTAATAAACATCTTGCACCCCAAATTCTAACACAGCGTCTGCTTCCAGAGAACTCAACCTGCAAGAGGCTCTCTGGATCCTCTTTGGTTCCTGATGTCATTACTAGGGGTCTCCTGCATTTTCTGGGTAGACTTTGATGTTTGTCACTGGTTGTTCAGAGGCAGAGGTGGGGGTAAGGTGTTTGAGATTTGCTATTGTCCAAGCAAACTGACAGCCATGTAGCTCCATTATCCAGTGACATAATCACCTCTTTTAAATGCTAATCCATTCCTTTTAGAGATTATACAACCCAACTGCATATTGGGAAAAACATATTTCCTCAATAAGAGAAGGTCTGTCTCTGCTTTTGGAAACATTGTGAAATGTCTTTTGTAGTATTATTTGAGAATAGTGCAATTGCTATAATTCATATTGCTGCCATAATTCAATAATTCAACTCTGCTATAGAAAAGAAAATTAAATGGAATAGAAGAAAGTCATAAGAAGTGTTAACTATAAACAGTAAGCTAGAAGCTTGTAAAATACAGACAAAATTTATAGGATGTGTTAAGTATAAATAATAAATAAGCATGTAGTTTGTGATATAGGCAGAATATATAAAAGAGTTTAAATGTAAATAGTAACTTAGTAACCTATAAAATATGTTAAAAGATAGAATAAATGAAATATGCAATAGAGTGTTATTATGGCTAGAAAGTGATGGATAGGCCAAGACCAAGTCATGATTATGCTACCTTTGGGCTGACAGTTGTGTAGCCCCTAAGTTGGTCATCCATTGGTGACATCCAGTAGGGTACAATACTGGATTCACATATGCTTTTCCCCAAAAAACAAATAAATCTCATAGCTCTTCAGCGGAACTATCAACAAGCTACATCTGTGTTCAGGTGTGCTGGTCCCTGCACATCTCCAACAGAGCAAGTGTGCACCATTGGTCCCAGGAATCTTCCATCTGTGGCCTGAGATCCCATAACATAATTTTATAACTACAGTATCAATGTAGCATGATGTAGTGTGGTGGGGATTTGGGGGTGGGGGAGAGAGAGAGAAAGAGAGAACAGAAGAACGTTCTAAGGATTCAGGTGTGCAGTCCTTCCACCCTGCTTGTATCCTACCTTTTTTTTTTTTTGAGATGGAGTCTCACTCTGTCGCCCAGACTGGAGTGCAATGGCGTGATCTCGGCTCACTGCAACCTCCTCCTCCTGGGTTCAAGTGATTCTCCTGCCTCAGTCTCCTGCGTAGCTGGGATTACAGGCACCTGCCACTGTGTCCAGCTAATTTTTGTATTTTTAGTAAAGATGGGGTTTCACCATGTTGGCCAGGCTGGTCTCGAACTCCTGACCTCGGATGATCCACCTACCTCGGCCCCCTAAAGTGCTGGGATTACACCATGAGCCAGTGTGCCTGGCCTATTCTTCAAACAAATTGCTGTGTATGTGCATCTCACGTTTTTCTCTTTAAACCAGTGGGTCTCAGACTACGTCAGAACTCTTCACAGCTTGTTATAAGAGCAGATGCCTGGACCCTATGTCTTCCCAGTTGGATTCAGTAGGACTGGAGTAGAAGCCTAAGCATCTGTATCTTAAGCAAAGAAAACAAGTCTACAGTGGTTTCTAATACACATAAAAGTTTAAAAACCAAAGACACAAACCTTTTTTAAAAAAATTGAGATTATAATCTTTTGTAAAAAGAAAATCCTATTTTTAAAGCCTTACTTTGTAATGACAGCCCTTACAATCAAGTCCTGTCATTTAAGTCATACTTAGGAGTTATTCTAGTCTCCTTCCTTTCCCTCACTTCATACATCTAATCCATGGAAGTGTTTAGTACTTTCATTCTCTAAGACATATCCTGAATCTGCCCACTTTCACCATTCTCCGTCGGCATCTTCCTCATCCAGGTATGGAGCAGTGCAACAGCTTCAAACTGGCCTTCCAGCTCCCCTCTCAATCTGCTTTAGTACATCATGTCAAATAGCAGCAAAAGTAATCTTCTTAAAGTCTTAGACAGATCATGTCACTTCCTAGCTTACAGCTTTTCCATGGCTTCCCTCTATACCTGGAAAAAAAACCCAACCTCCTTCCTGTGACCTGTGAGGCCCCGAATCACTCGGACCCTGCTCATCTCTCCAACCCAATCTTGGACCACTTTCCCCTTGCTCAGTGTGCTCCAGCCCCACTAGTTTTCACTAGCAGCTTTCCCACCCCAGGGATTTACATATATTGCTTCTTCCAATCTTTATGGGTTTGGTTGTTTTCTTCTTTAGGTCTCAGCTCAAATCATTTTCCCAGAGAAGCCTCCTCTGACAACTCCTTCCACGTAGAGATCCCCTTCCTTCCACCATATTCCCTGTCTCAGCCCATTATTTGTCTGCTGCATAGCATCTATGACAATTTATATTTACTTTATCAATGTCTATGTTTAATTGATTTTTATCTCCCTCCTCTATGAGCAGGTAAGTTCCATGAAAGGAGGAAGCTTGTCTCATTTCTCATTATATTCCCAATGCTCCTTGAATCTTATAGGGAATGATACAAAACATTAGCTTGTTTCACTTCCCCTCCACAACCCCCATTCAACATATCTTTGTATTATCTTTCTTTCACCTGTATCTGATGGACAAAAAAAAATGATATAAAGTTTTTGATAGACTGAGAAAAAGCAAGTGATTGATTTGGTTTAAGATGTTTACTTTTTCAGTAAAAGGCTTTCACTGAGTCACATGGATGGCTTAGTAATGGAGCTTGCAAATAAATAAAGCGTATCCTAGAGGTTTTAATGCTAACATCAAGAAAGGCTGAAGAATATATTGAGGAAGGGGAATAGAAAATGCTAGCTTTAATACATCTCAAACTAGAGGCAGGAACCTTCTAATAAAGAGACAGTAAATAATCTATCATCTGTAAGGAAACAACTAGCAAAAGGCCATCTAGCACAAAATACTCCCACCAAGTAAAATACCCACCAAAGTCTTTTACAGGGATCTTCTTGTTATGTCATCATTATGAATCCTTAGCAGGAGTGCCTCAATACAAAGGTGTCAAGGATGTTGCTTAGCACCACTAGGTTTGCCTAAGCAGACACTCTAGCCATCAAAGCAGAGTGCCACAGTATGTGTCGATGGAGAACTCCCTGCCTACAAATTAAACTTCAACATTTGTCCCACACGCCAATGGAGTAGAAGATGAGCTTTCTTGGAAGGAGCATTTGCAAGAGGAAAGTGCTGACAAGCTTTCCAGTAGTGAAAGTTTTTCCTGACAGTTATAGTCCTCCTGAGGCCCTTTAGATGGACTCCAGAACCCAGTGGCCATACGGGTGGGAGTGAGACAGGCAGGTAGTAACAAGTCCTGCAGAGTCCCATGTTCCTTCCCATCATGAACAAAGGTCTATTTTAAGAGAGATTTCTCCTCTTCATCACAGAAGTCTGTACTGGACGCTGCCTGGAAAATTCCCTTATATTGCTGAATTGACCGTAGAGGCTGTATAGCTGACAGAGCAAGAATATATCCAGTTGTTGGAGGCTAGCCATCACCTTGTGGAGCACAATGCTGAGCATACAGTAGACTTTTTTGGTTAATAAACTTTTATTTTGAAATAATTTTAGATTTAGAGAAGGGTTAAAAAGAAAATACAGAGAGTTCCTGTGTACCCTTTACCTGGCTACCCTTAATGTGAACATCTTACATACCATGGTGTGTTTCTCAAAACTAAGAAATAAACTTTGGTATAAACATTGTAGTATAAACCACAAACTTTATTAGAATTTCATTAGTTTGACCTACATTAGGCTTTTGATGGCTCTGATTTTCCAATAGGAATACCTCTGAGCCAAAAGTTAAAAAGGGCTGTGCGCAGTGGTTCGCACCTGTAATTTTAGCACTTTGGGAGGCTGGGGCAGGTGGATCACCTGAGATCAGGAGTCCAAGACCAGCCTGGCCAACATGGTGAAACCCCATCCCTACTAAAAATACAAAACTTAGCCAGGAGTGGTGGCGGGTGCCTGTAATCCCAGCTACTCAGGAGGCTGAGGCAGGAGAATTGCTTGAACGTAGGGGGCGGAGGTTGCAGTGAGTCAAGATCATGCCACTTCACTCTCGCCTGGGCAAAAGAATGAAACTCCGTCTCAAACAACAACAACAACAACAACACACACACACACACACACACACACACAACAAAATTTAAAAGGGAGCACCTATTTGATAAGGTCAGAAATGAGTCAGTATTCAACCAGCCAGTCAGAAGGTCAGTTTACATAAAGAGAGTAGCCAAACACCATTTATGTTTTCTGAATGTCATAAAGGTAGGTGCTCCTTCCTTCTCAATTGTTTTGATCTTTTCATTAGGCACAATAGCTCTTCCTCTAGTTAGCCTTTCTCTAGTTTGCTGTTTTCATTTCTTGACAACTCTTGACAGTCCAGTTGAGTAACAAGTGGTTTGTTAACTGTGAGTTAGAGCAGAGAGCTGATTTTACTTTGTCTTTGGTCAAGATGAAACATGTGAATTTTGCAGTATAGTCAATGCATGGAAATTGTAGCAAATAACTGGAAGAAAGTACTAGTAGAATAATTTAGCAGAAAGAACACCTAAACACTTTTTGCTTTATCTTACTCCAAACTATTTCATTCTTAAATGAGATTAAGTTTCTACATCTAACTCTGATATTTGCCATTCAGTTCTAAACTAGACAGTTCTCCCAGCCGGGCGTGGTGGTTCACACCTATAATCCCAGCACTTTGGGAGGCTGAGATGTGCAGATCAACTGAGGTCAGGAGTTGGAGACAGCCTGGCCAACATGGTGAAACCCCATCTCTACTAAAAATACAAAAATTAGCTGGGCCTGGTGGCGGGGGCCTGTAATCCCAGCAACTCGGGAGGCTGAGGCAGGAGAATCACCGGAACCCAGGAGGCAGGGGTTGCAATGAGCCGAGATTGCGCCATTGCACTCCAGCCTGGGTGAAAGAATGAGACTCTGTCTCAAAAAATAAATAAATAAGTAAATAAACTAGACAGCTCTGCTTGACTAACACAACTACTTGGGCTAGATGAGAAACGAGACATTAAAATTTTATTTGAGGTACTTTGTGTTTTAGAGACTATCACTGTATGAGGCAACCATAGCACAAAGCTTTACATTCTTGTTGGCTTCCGTTTTTGTTCCCTCATATGCCAATTCTCTTCTGAGTGCAATTAACTTTAAGTGCTGGAGCTGTGAGTTTAATCAAGAGGATTTTTCAGAAAACACCCTTCTAAAAGTGATTTCCTACTATGTACTCAGAGAGCTAAGAGGGAAATTTTAGGGGTCTGTCATTGGATTATTTCTGTCATAGTAGGACTTATCTTGAAATTGGTGTTCCCTGGCTTTCTTCTTGGATTTAATACTTGCCTCAAATAGACCAGAATCTTGGCTCATCAGCAATGATATTTTACATTGTACAATGCTTCGTATCTCACAGTTTTCCCATTTTTGTTCTCACTTCATTGTTAAGCATCTGTGATCTGATTATCACTCATCAGTGAGTGATCTGTGCTCTATGGCTTAAACAACTGAAGCTTTAGATGTGCAATTTCTCAAGGATACAGAGTTAGTAAGTGACCAAGTTGAAATGAGACTGCTTATTTTTTCTAGCCAAGCAAGTTTTTGGTATTAACTCAAAACCAGCCTAAGTTACATCAGCACTGCCCTTCATGTTCCCAGAGGTCTTTGTGTGCTTACTCCTCCCTAGAAATGGCCTCACATTTTAATCATATTTCAACGTCAGGGACTTTCAAATTTTGTTTGTCTTTGGCTCTGAAATCATTTGGCCAAAATTAATCTAACATTATGGGGCTTTCTTTGTTTAATAAAACCAGGAAAGAGGCAATAATAAAGGGCTTCTCATTGTCAGCAAGGGGTTAACTATTTTAACTCTGGCTGTTTTCACTGGAAAGGTTTTTCTTTTGTAATATAACTAGGACACCTAGTTCTGTTCTATTCTGACTACCCCTCCCTTTTCTAGACTCTTGCTCAATCAGTTACCTTTGTAACTTTTCCCTAGTCTAACTTTTGTTTATGTATGAGTTTGCCTTTCCAGTATGGTTAGGACTCAAGTAAGCTTTTTATCCTACGTTTCCTTATTTGCAAAGCACTGATGACCTCAGGTTTTCCTCTTTGTGGTACTGTTAGAACTTAGACCTAATGAGAGTTGGCAAATACTTAATTTTTTAAAAACACTTGGCAAACAAATGAGGGGCAGTGGAAAGGTCCTGCTTGAATGTGCTATAGTAAAAATTAGCTTACATTCAGAAGGTAAAAATCTGCCTTGCTATTCATCAAGTTGGTACAATCTCAGATACAAATAAAGCCAGCTGTACGTTATCAGGAAAGAATATGTTTTCAGGTCACTGCAGCTGTATGTCATAAACACTTCCTTCTTTAACCATTGTGTTTTTACTGAGAAATGTGTTCTCCAAAATCATAGACTATCAGAAACTTAAGTGTTTAAAATTAGAACAGTAACATTAACTCCCCCACTCTTGCCTAGAGGATCTGAGTTGCTGTGACAGAGAGAAGCAGCCTGGCATTTTAACCTAGGTGCAGAAAAGTGGTTACAGAATACAGTGTTCCACATCTATCTTAGCTTTGTAATCTTCAAGGACACAGGAGCTTGAGGCTACTTTGCAGACTAGTTTTGATGTTGACTCCCTTATGCATTGGTCTGCTTTTCTTTGAGCCCATTACTTACCTCTACTCTGTCTTCTCTCAAATCCTCAAATAAACTTGTCCTTTGGGGAGAGCTGCTCTCTAACACTCCTCTGTTGTCCAGTCTTCCTTACTGCAATAGGTCAATAAACCTGACCTTGTTGAACTATATTTTTGTCCCTGGTGGTTTTGGCCTGTTGAGCTTAGATCAGTGGTCAATAGGTTAGTTGGTTTTCTAGAAAACAAATTCATTCAGAAAGCACTAGTTTAAGAATCTTTCTCTGGGAAAGAGAGCTGAGTCTGTTGGATATTGCTGTTTCAGGTTGTTTTCTAAGTTGCCTGTCCTCCTGCACAATTGGTCTAATCTTCCAGTTAAGAATGAGGAAGAAGTTCTGGCCAGGCGTGGTGGTTCACACCTGTAATCCCAGCACTTTGGGAGGCAGAGGCAAGTGGATCACTTGAGGTCAGGAGTTCTTAGACCAGCCTGGCCAACATGGTGAAACCCCATCTCTACTAAAAATAAAAAGCCTGGCATGGTGGCACATGCCTGTAGTCCCAGCTACTCAGGAAGCTGAGGTAGGAGAATTGCTTGTGCCCAAGAGGCAGAGGTTGCAGTGAGCCAAGATCACGCTGCTGCACTCCAGCCTGGGTGACAGAGC
>NW_012107208.1:1238373-1244725 GCF_000951045.1 Mandrillus leucophaeus
CGGCTAGTTTTTTGTATTTTTTAGTAGAGACGGGGTTTCACCGTGTTAGCCAGGATGGTCTCGATCTCCTGACCTAGTGATCCGCCCGTCTCGGCCTCCCAAAGCGCTGGGATTACAGGCTTGAGCCACCGCGCCCGGCCTCCTATTCATTTTTTAAGTCATTCTAAAAAATCTTGAGTCAGACTTTAATTTTTTCCCATAAGTGACTTCCTCTACCTCTTAAACACCTACGTGCTATTTTAAAATACCTAAGCAACTAGCTGAGGAGAAAAATTGAGATCAAAATAATTAAGTCATAGCCTTTAAGGTAGGAGGGGCTTATTTAGCCTGCAAGGACCCTGACTTTGCTTCTAACTTGTTGTATTACCTTGTGCAAGTCTTTTCACCGGTCTGTGAAAGTATAGATTATTTCACTCTGTGTGTATAAGTTCTCTTGAATCCTGAAACTTTGCAGACTTTCTTATTTGGTTTTCAGAGCTCAGTTAGGTTTACTTTATAAAGGTTTACCCAGCTGCATTACTACTCCGTACCATGTGAGGGTGCTGTGTGGTTTTGAATTTCACCGGGCATTCACACAAGGATACTCTTTAAGGTATCCATGGGGTGACGTTAACCTATCAGTAGTTTTGTCTCAGGACAGGCGCTTAGCTCAGCTGCGGCCATGTTGTGATAGACCCTGGGTCCTAAAACCCCTGGGGACCCCTAGGAAAATAGACCTACTGGGGCAGAGAACAGAAAGAATGTGAAAGGTTGGTTGTATATGGAGGTTAGGGTGGCTAGTAAGCCAGAGTGTTGCCACAGGAGGGCCAGATGCTGTTGGAAGCAGAGGGAGGCCTGGACCAGTAAGCAGCAGTGCTTCATGCTTTCTCAAACTCAGACGTAAGAAGTCTTAAAGGTAAGTGGCCAGTTACAAAGTCAAATGCCGGCCGGGTTTGGTGGCTCACGCCTGTAATCCCCGCACTATGGGAAGCTGAGGCAGGTGGATCACATGAGGTCAGGAGTTTGAGACCAGCCTGGCCAATGTGGTAAAACCCCGTCTCTACTAAAAATACAAAAATTAGCTGGCCGTGGTGGCAGGCGCCTGTAATCCCAGCTACTCAGGAGGCTGAGGCAGGAGAATCACTGGAACTCGGGAGGCAGAGGTTGCAGTGAACCGAGATTGAGCCATTGCCCTCCAGTCTGGGTGACGGAGGGAGACTCCGTCTCAAAAAAAAAAAAAAGTCAAATGCCAAATCAGATGGAGGATAATCCAGTCAGTTCACAAGAGTAACTAGTTTTAAAATCCAGGAAATTCTGAGCAACAGAGCCTGTTGATGTGAGGAGGCCAAATGACTGGTGGCAGCTGTGGACCTCTAGATCCCATGATACTGGGGAGGATTTATATCCTCCAGGTACTGCCCATTTGATGAGCATTCAATGGTAGATGGCTGAGGGATAGAGGCTGTAGGTGATGAACTGTTTTGGGGGTGGGCAATTGCTCATTAAACTAAATTAGCTTCAGTACTCATGACATTTGTGGGAAAGAAAATTGCATGGATATTCCTTAAGCCGCACTGATGTACCTTTTTAGCCTCAGAGTAATGGGGAAGGAGATACGGATGTAGGTTTGATTGGAGAGCATTGAACTTATCCCCAAAACGTGGCTTGGGTTGGAAATAAAGTGGTTTCTATGGAGTTATAAAGTTTTACTAAGCATAAAGCTGGTAGCTGGAGTAAATGTGGTACCCGTGTTAAGTCTGAGAAATAGCATTTCTTTGATGTCCACCAGGTAGTGTCACAACAGCCATAGGAAAATTTATCCAAAACCCAGGGATGTTCAAAGCTTGGAAGAGTGTAAGATTTTCAAGTTCCCACATCTTGTTCTAAGTCAAATTCAGGTGTTGTAAGGAGCTTCTCAAAGGTTACCTGTTATATCAGGTGAAATCATGAGGGATCTCTGTATTCCAGGTGTATCCAAAACAAGAGGTGAAGGCAAGCCTCTTGCAGCAAGGTCTCAGGAAGATAATGCCCAGGTAGACTGCCCTAACTGCATCTATAACCTTGGATTTTGTCCTTGCTATGGGTAGGCATTCATTTATTGCCCAGGCCAGATTGTTTGCCTCAGTTTTAGTAACAGGTGAAAGTCCTTCCTGAGGGCTGGCAAGGCTGGGGTTATCACAGAAGTATAGATTACCGAAGATCTGTGACCTCCAGATTTGAAGGATCAAGAGCAATTAAGGCATGGGCAACACTCTGAGCTCAGTCATGTGGGCAGAGATTTAATCTCCATTAGCCAAACCCTGGAATAACTCCTGCAGCAAGTTACTGTCAACAAACTAAGTCTGCCTGGCTTCCCAAAGTGAGTCTCCTTTTGCTGTAGCTGCTGGGATCTAGGCTAGTTGTGTAGTTATATAAAATGTAGAGGCAACTCCCTTGTCTCTGTGTTTGAAGTATTTCTAGAGGTAGAGCACTTGGAGTCCTGAGTATGAGGAGCAGGGCACTGTGGGACACGTAGATAGGTCTGGCGGCACAACTGCAAAAATAATGGGTGGATCTTGTACTAATGCTGATGAAGTTAACAGCTGGAAGGATCCTAATGCCAAAGTCTCAGTAAAGTAAAACAAAATTTTGCTTATCCATGGGTAACAACTACACACAGGAGTGGTCATGTGGGATATTGCCCTCCTCTTAGCAGGGGCTATCCATCAACAAGTGGCTCATGGTTGCTGCTGGCCTGTTGGACCAAGTTTTGATTCACAAATATGCTCATTCCCTTTAATTAACCATCATGTTGGCTTGGAGACAGATTTACTCATCCACACTTCTCAGAAGGATGAAATGAGAGCATGAAGATGGGAGATACAATGTAGGGCCTTGCTCGTCAATGTCTACTGGGCCAGGTGCTTCCTAGCAGCAGGGGCAAAAGCTTTCTGAGCCTTGGGTGCTATGGTATAGCAGCCCCTGCAGCCTAGCTTGCTCCCTCTGTAAGTGCTAGCATGAACATATCTGTTGCAGTTCCCCATCTCCTGTTCAGTGGAGGTAGGTGCAAATGTGCGTGGAGAGGGGAAGGTAGCTGACCTTTAGCCATTCTCAAATCTACTTATTTAGAGGCAGCCATTTTAAAAGCTACTTATTTAGAGGTTGAGCAGCCATTGGGCTGGGTCCCCATCTCCTTCACTCCATGTACAGTAGGTCCTCAAATAATGTCATTTCATTCAACATTATTTTGTTATAATGTTGATGACAATCACTGATTCTCAGCCAGGACCACTGTCTGTGTGAAGCCTGCACATTCTTCCCATGTGTGCATGGGTTTTCTCCAGGGACTTCAGTTTCCTTCCACATCCCAAAGCTGTGCATGTGAAGTGAATGGGTGTGTCTACGTGGTTTCAGTGTGAGTGGGAGTGTAGATGAGTGTGCCCTGTGGTGGGATGGCGTCCTGTCTGCAGTGAGTTTCTCCCTGGTGTCTTCAGCTGCCAGGACAGGCTCTGGCCACCTGATTCTGAACTGGAATAAGCAGGTAAATAATTACCTTGTTTTTATTAATCTTTCTATGTATGGCTCACATTTATTTCAGTGTTTAATGTTAGAAGTGTTTTGGTCTTTATTTAGAAGTTTGATGTTTTTTTGTGACCAGAGGCATGCTGTGGGAACTTAATTCTTGTTTATGTCAATTAGCCTATGGTCAAATTGGTCTTGTTATATGCTGTTTTGCACGAAGTCACAGTTTCTAAGAGTTTATGGTGTTAAGAGAAGACTTACTATACCTCTTCCTGGACTTAATAATTAAGCCAATGCCATTGCCCACTCATACATATGCATAGAGCACTTGTCTTGTGATGAAAAATCCCATGGCTTCTCTGTGGGTTACCAGACTTCATAACTTGAGCTATGGGTCTGCTCCATGTTCCCCTTCCTTAGTAAGCTGGGATCTGAAGAATGTTGCTGTTCTGTTCCCTGTGGACTTTGAGTTCTGCATTTTCATGTTTAGTTATAACTGAACAGAACAGCTGGACAAGTGGGTGGGATTGACATGAAATGATCTAGGATGAAAGCAACATGGGCACTGTAGCATCAGAACAGTTACTGTTTGAGATTATAGGGCTAGTATTTCTGACCTGGTGGTTCCTCTGCTGTGCTAGTCTTTTCAGAGTCAGCTGAGTTGCAGAGCTGCCCTGTCTTCACTGAAGCCCTAGAATCTGTGGGTTTGGCTTCATCTAATCCAACTGTTCAGTGAATGGGCCTTGTAGTGGGAGAGAAAGAGGCAACTCTGGTTCCTGAAGCTGAATCTTTCTATCACCTCTAATTTACTTACAAACTAGGAGAAACCTGTAGAGTTGGTACTATCTTGTGGATGGGGGTCGTGGGAGGGGAGGAAGGAAATGAGGTTGGGCATCAGCTCAGATCTTGAGCCTAGGAAATTACCTGGTCAATATAATCAGTTTGAACATGTACCAGACCTTGGGTTTGATGGACAATTGGTTGGCCACCTCTTGAATTCTGTATTTGATTGATACAACTCCAGCATCCATCTTCAGAACAAATATCTTCCTTTTCAAACTGAGGTCATCGTTTGTCCTGGTCTCCCAAAGGTCTGTTAGACTTCTTGTTGGAATCACATATGACAGATTTCCTGATGCATTTGTCAGACCATCTATGTAATCATTTGCCCAGTGAGGCCAGGGAGGGTGGCCTCTGCTAGACAGACTCGCAGACCTTTATGGTCATGTTTCATTATAAGACCCTTGAGCGTCTCAAGGGTATTCTATTAAATTTAAGGTTGCTGTTGGCAGGATCTGCTACTAGGCCAGCTAGTAGGCAAGGTTTGCATTAATGAAGAGATATCCTCATCTCTCACCTTATATAAAAATCAACTCAAGATGGATCAGTGACTTAAATCTAAGACCTGAAATCACAACAGTTCTAGAAGATAACATCAGAGAAACCCTTCCAGACATTGGCTTAGGCAAAGACTTCATGACCAAGAACCCAAAAGCAAATGCAACAAAAACAATGATAAGCAGGTGGGACTTAATTAAACTAAAAAGTTTCTGCACAGCAAAAGAAACAATCAGCAGAGTAAACAACCAACCGATGGAGTACGAAAAAATCTTCACAATCTACACATTCGACAAAGGACTAATATTCAGAATCTACAAGGAACTCAAATTAGCAAGAAAAAAAAAACCCATCAAAAATGGGCTAAGAATATAAATAGACAATTCTCAAAAGAAGATGCACAAATGGCCAAAAAACATATGAAAAAATGCTCAATATCACTAGTGATCAGGGAAGTGCAAATCAAAACCACAATGACATACCACCTTACTCCTGCAAGAATGGCCATAATCAAAAAATGAAAAAAAAAAAATAGATGTTGGTGGGGATGCAGTGAAAGGGGCACACTTTTACACTGCTAGTGGGAATGTAAACTAGTACAACCACTATGGAAAACACTATGGAAATTCCTTAAAGAACTGAAAGTAGAATTACCATTTGATCCAGCAATCCCACTACTGGGTATCTACCCAGAGGAAAGAAGTCATTATACAAAAAAGACACGTGCACATACATGTTTATAGCAGCACAGTTCACAACTGCAAAAATATGGAACCAGCCCAAATGCCCATCGATTAATGAGTGGATAAAGGACACACACACACACACACACACCCCCCCCCACACCCACACCCACACACCACAGAATACTATTCAGCCACAAAAGGGAATGAAATAATGGCACTCATAGCAACCTGGATGGAATTGGAGACCATTATTCCAAGTGAAGTAACTCAGGAATGGAAAACCAAACATCATATGTTCTCACTCATAAGTGGGAGCTAAGCTATGAGGATGTAAAGACATAAGAATTATACAGTGGACTTTGGGGACTCAGGGAAAAAGGTGGGAGGGAGGTAAGGGATAAAAGAGTACAAATTGGGTACAGTGTAGACTGCTCGGGTGATGAGTGCACCCAAATCTCACAAATCACCACTAAATAATCTACTCGTGTAGCCAAACGCCACCTGTTCCCTAAAGACCTATGGAAATAACAAAAGTAAAAAGTAAATTAAAAAAAAGAAAGAGATGGACATCTTTGTATGGGAAGCACCAGGTAAACATCTGCCTCTGTTTAATTCTGAGGGGAGTGATGTAGGGGTAAAAAGGGAGCAAGTAAGGAAGTGAAGAGGAAGATGTCTTAAGCTGGGCTAGGGAGGTAGTTGAATACATTTAAGAAGCAGAATAGGCCAGGCATGGTGGTGCATGCCTGTAATCTCAGCTACTCAGGATGCTGAGGCAGGAGGATCACTTGAGCCCAGGAGTTTGAGACCAGCCTGGGCAACATAGCAAGGTCCCATCCCCCACCCCCCCC